>NW_024962789.1:0-1740 GCF_019238085.1 Lagopus leucura | reverse complement strand
AAGTGTGAGTAAACTCCATTTGGTGAGCTTCTCTGTCATCTAGCAACACAGTTGGCTCCAGTGTCCCAGCATCAAAGTGACCAGGTGGCAATGGGTTCCTTTGTGTGCTGTGCAAAATCTTTCCTCTTTCATCCAGCAGGAACTGGGATTGCAGATATGCTGGAGGACCTGCAGGAAAGTGGTGTGGCCAAAAGGCGGTGGGGTGGTGTCTGTGTGGAAGAAATCAGAAGGGATGTCCAAGGAGGCCTGGAGCAAGGTCAGGGTGAGCACATCATGAAGCCTCTGGGAATCCGTCTGATAAAGAAAGGAAGCAGCCTTTCTTCAAAATAGGTCAAAAGAGAGCCTGAAGAATCCAGGAGCAGGGATGTGTGCCAGAAAAAAAGAAAACAAAAAAGCAGAATCCATGCACTGAGTGTGGAAACAACATTGAAAAAGATTCCAGCATCATTAACCACCAGTGCATGTGCTCAGCAATGAGTCCATACAAGTGCTGTGACTGTGGGAAGAGCTTCAGAATGAGATCCCACCTCACCTACCACCAATGCATCCACACAGGAGAGAGACGCAGCAGGTGCTCTGAGTGTGGGAAGAGCTTCACACGGAGTTCCCGCCTCACCTCCCACCAATGCATCCGTACAGGTGAGAGACCCTTTAAGTACTCTGAGTGTGGGAAGAGCTTCAAAAGCAGTTCTGAATTGAAGCTGCAACAGCTCTTCCACACAGGAGAGAAACTCTACAAGTGCTCTGAGCATTGGAAGATCTTCAAAAATAGTTCTGAATTGAAGCGTCACAAGCGCTTCACACAGGAGAGAGAACCTTTCAGTGTCCTGAGTGTGCAAAGATCATTGTGGGTGACGGCAACCCTGGTTGTAAGGCTCCCACGGGTTCCATTATTTTCTTAATTTTCCTCAAATTGTTTAAGTGCCTCCATCTTCCTGATTTCTTTTTTATAATGAATATGGCGGTATTCCACGGGCTTGTGGAACAAACAATATGTCCTGCTTCAAATTGTTCTTGAACTAGTTTTTGGGCCTCTGATAACTTTTCCTGAGTTAGCAACCACTGATCCACCCATACCAGGTTATCAGTTTTCCATTATAACTTTATGGGTTGAGGCCACTGCTCAGTGGCTGCGACTGATAAACTGCTGATGGTGAAACCAACCGGAAATGAAGTTGAGCCATCACGTCCCGACTATATATATATAATATAAGGCACTGTATATCTTGCCTTGAATTATGATTGGGCCAGTTATTGTGGTAGCTATTTTTACCGGGTTTTGATCAAACAATGTTGTGCTTACTGCGGTAACCAAGTCTGATCCCAGACTCCCTCGGGTGGCTGGCTGTAATTGTCAGTTTCCCTGACCCTATCTACAGGCTAAAGTTGCATGTGAAGCACTCTTGCAGTTTTCGCACCAAACCTGTTCTCTGCATTGTTTCCTAATATGTCCCCTGTTTCCACACCTAAAGCATGACCCTTGCGACTCAGCCCTCTCCTTCATCCCCAATGGCCTTAGTGCAGCTGCTAAAGCAGCAGTGACTGATTCCACTGAGGTACGCATTGATTGTTCCACTACTCTCCCAATCATAGCTGCAGATGCATCTATACCAGATTGGTTCACCTTCTCTATCATATCTGCTACACTGGCTGATCGTGGCAACTGCAATAGGATACTCCGTGTTTTTGCATTGGCCTTCTCTACTGCTAATGTTTTCAGCATAATTTCCTTGGCTTCTG
>NW_024962788.1:0-6254 GCF_019238085.1 Lagopus leucura | reverse complement strand
GAGGAGAGGAGAGGAGAGGAGAGGAGAGGAGAGGAGAGGAGAGGAGAGGAGAGGAGAGGAGAGGAGAGGAGAGGAGAGGAGAGGAGAGGAGAGGAGAGGAGAGGAGAGGAGAGGAGAGGAGAGGAGAGGAGAGAAACTTCTTAATAACAGTATGTTGCAGTATTGCAGTAAAAGAATCCTATGATTTGAAAGTATTTTCAAGAATGAAACACTTATAATGAATTTTCACAGGTAATAGGTGCTTTTGCTATTATTCTCAATCTAATGCAGTCTAAAATAGCAGCAGTGATAGTTCTTTGATCTCTTCTCTTTGTAATCTGCTCTTCTACCCAATTGCTCTTCCCATTAAGGACATTTTTCTAATAGCAAGTCTAAATGTTTCCTCTCTTAGTTTCAGGCCATTGCTCCTTATTCTACCAGAAAGTATTTATATTCTGTGATCATTTCCCCCTAGAGTCTCTGTGTTTTCTAGGCTGTATAAATATTGGAAACAGCCACACTGCAGGGTGTCACTGGATGTGCTGCGGTACACCAGTCCTCGAGATGGTTAGTATCATGCAGGGTGTACCACATGCTCCAAGGCAAGCACTATAGGTGTTCCTAGGCTTTTCAGGCTCTTGCTATCGCTGAGTCCTCGTAAATGCTTGTACTTTGAGGAGAAGGATATTTTTCTTATCAGAAAGAAAAAAAAAAAAAGTGCAAATTCCATTAAAAAGTTGCAGGAAGAAACAAAGAAAACAAATGAATCTATACATTTCTGCTAGTCTAGTTAAGCAAGATTAAAATAACATCATTCGTTACTGAATCACTGAATCACAGAATGACCCGGGTTGGAATGGACCTCAAGGATCACAAATCTCCAACCCCTTGCCACATGCAGGGCCATCAACCTCCACATCTAATATTAGTCCAGGCTGCCCAACCTGGCCTTGAACACCTCCAGGGACGGGGCATCCACAGCAACTCTGGGCAGCCTGACTCACTCTTTGACTACAAACTCATACAGCCTTAATGTAGCTCTGTATGTATTATGAGGTCATTTAGCAACACTGAAGTTTTTTTTTTTCTTAAAACCTATGGCTTAGCTAATGTCAGGCAATTTTGTTAGCCTATCCACACCTTTTCATTCCGTGCTAACCTTTAGCTCTCCAGTAATGCCCTCTTAGGCTATGTGGATGGTCCTGCCTCTGAATTCATTTTTCAGTCTCAGAAATCCTTTCTTTCCCCAGTCTCAATCCCAGACTCCTTTATTCTTTCAGTTAAAGTCCATACCAAGTCCTGACAGTTTAGCTTTTTGGATTCTTACCTTGTTGTAATTACAGAATCTTGGAACTGTCTGGTCTGGAAGGGAACTTTAAAGATCATCTAGTCCAACCCCTCTGCCACAGGCAGGGACACATTCTACTAGGTCAGGCTGCTGTGTGCCCTGATTTTGAATTGTTATGGTGATGAGGGACCAACAAATTTTCTGGGCAGTTTTTTTCCAGTGTTTTACCACCTTCACTGAGAAGAATTTCCTGATAGCCAATTTCAATCTACTTATTTTCCGTTGCCCCTTGTCTTGTCACTCCAGGCCTTCTTAAAGAGTCTTTCTCTGCCCTTATAAGCTTGTTATTGAAAGGCTGCTCCAGGCTGAACACTCTAAGTCTATAACACTGTCCTCATATGAGAAATGATGCCCTCTGATCCTTTCCATGGCCCTTCTCTGGAACTGATCTAACAGGTACATGTCCTTGCTTCTAGGTATGCACCAGTCCTGAGCTTGAAACAAGTGATGCTTAAATGCTGACCGACTTTCACAGGCCCCCTTACCTTCCAATGCTGTAGCCTACAGAATATCTACAAGTACCTCCTGAAGTGGTTGAAGTTGGCAGTATCTAAAGCCAGCAGGATGGCCTTCACTTCTGCAAATTGGCTTGATTAATCTTATTCTTCAGCAGTTGCTGCAGCTTGCCGTGTAGGGCTCTGTACAGCAGCCTTCTGGAAACCTGTGACTCTTTCATAGAGTTATAGAATCATCAAGATTGGAAAAGACCTCTAAGATCATCTAGTCCAACTGTCAAGCCATCCCCACCATGCCCCACTGAGCTTTGTCCCTAAATGCCACATCTACGCAGTTCTTAAACACCACCAGGGACAATGACTGCACCGCCTCCCCGGGCAGCCCATTCCAATACTCGACCACTCTTTCAGAGAAGAATTTTTTCCTAATAGCCAACCTGAACTTGCCCTGGCAAAACATGACTCCATTCCCTCTTGCCCTATGTCTAGTTACCTAGGCCAATAACTACCTCATTACAACCTCCTTTCACGTAGTGTCAGGGAACAAAATGGTCTCTTGTGAGATAGGGAAACTGGTTTCCTCCCTGTCCAGGTGGAGTAGCATGTTGCAAACTGTTCCTCCTGAATTTATTCTGCTCCCCATTGCTGTCTTACAGCTCAAGGTCTGAGTATCTTGAGGATAACTGGCCTGACTTCAAAACAGAAGAAGGCATTGAGAATCTCAGCTTTATCCTTCTCCTTAGTGATACTGTTCCCATCTGCATCCATTGAAGGTTGGATTTTATCTCTGTCCCTCCTCTTGCTGTAAATATTTTTGTCAAAACATTACTTATTTTCTTTATCATTGGTTACCAAATTTCCCTCAATACTATACAACCCATCAGTGAACAAAGCATGTTGTTTCTCTTTCTCTGGTAATACATTTTATAGTGCCTCTTCAGCATGTGTCACTTCCTCTTCTGGCAATATTCAGAAAGCTTTGCCTTCAGGCCAGTCCATGATCATTTCCAAGTTTCCTGGACAACTGTGGTTTCCTATTTGAGCTTGCTGATCACTGACTTTGTGTTTCATAATTAAGGGAACATTCTCAAACTGCAGAGAAATGCATTCTAATTCACTTCCTTTCCCAATAAACCATTGATGAAGAAGCTGCTGCATGAGGAGCTTGGTGTTCCACCCAGGGAAGCGAACTTGAGCACTGATCTGATGCTTAACTGAGGGATATCCTAGTTATTTAGAAACTAATTGACTCTCTACCGTCCTGACTTTGGAAATAGCACATGGGTTGAACATGAGCACCTGTGCACAATCACAATGCATAGATAGATTCATTAGTTAGGAGAAAAAGAAGAGAAAGGAGAGAAAATACACCGTTTCAGACCACGTACTTACTATCACCACCTAATACTCTGCACCATGTGATGGGCAGATGTGCTCTATAAACCTCAACATAAATTTAACCACACCATACCTGCATGTAGATAATGTATATATGTATCTTGTCCTTCTGCCTCTGAATCACTCTTTCCATCTCTCACCCTTACTGGCATCTTGCAGAAGGGATATTAGTTTTCTACCTTTCTTTTTCACGAAGCAAATTCCTCCTGCTTTAGCTCCAGTTTCCAGGAGACTGATCAGTCATCAGGCTGCTGAACCATCAATCTGAACACAAAGCAAAAGGTCCTTGCTCCTGGCAAAGCCCAATTTCATTTACAGAAGAAGTGCTTCTTTCCTTGACATATTTGGGGCAGCTCTACTTCCTTTGCAGTTTTACTATATTTGGCAAAAAACCACCACTTTCACAGCAGATGTTTATGTATTTGTGCTAATGACCCCCTTGGCAGCTTTCTGCAGCCTTGGAAATAGTCAGAGAGGAGCCATTGAGATCCTTGCCAGAAATCAGATGAATAGGTAGAAAACAGGAACATTTAAACGTATGTGGTAGGTTAACCTTGGGTGGCTTGACTAACCCACTGCAGTACAGAACAGGATGGGGCAAACAGGAAGAGATAAGCTCCCAGAATTCAGGAGTTGAAAGATAAGCAGTGGCAGCAACCTGCTCAGCATGGGCAGTCACAGCAGCATGAACCGGGAAGCACCTCTGCTGGAAAAGCTTCTAATCAAAGAATCAGCATTGTCTAACAGGCATCCACGTACATCTTCCATGATCTACAAACTTTATCTGACAGAAACAGCTCCAAACGATTGGTGAAAAATATAGAGGAACACAGATTGGCTGGGAAAACAGGCCTTTTCAAAGTTGTTCTGTGGGTAATCAGAAATTTCGTTGATATGTTTGAAATCAATCATGCTTAATTAACATCTTGGGTAGAAATTGGAACATAAGCCTTATTGTAGAGTTTTGGCTTAAGAGCAGGGAGTAGCCAATAGGATTAGGACTAGATGTTATTTAGAGATTTATTGAAACACAGAAATCAACTCCCAGAACGTCATACAAATATATTTTAATGAGGGACTATGAGCTTCCTTTTTAAATTCTGAAGAGACTTCCCATAAGGACTGAAATATTACTGCTATCTTGCTGGAATTTTTGCTGTGAGAGCCATTCACAGTGCTGAGATGTGGGTGCCTAGATCTCTCAGCACACTGTTGACCTCTTATTAATCTGAGCAGGACTGTAGATTGTTGTAGATACTTTCTACTCATTTAGTCGAGTATAAATACAGTCAAGCCCACATGTGCCAAAAGTAAGTCAGAGACGTTGCACTCAATTACTACACTCTCCACCTAACAATTCAAGAGGCTGAAGTTGCGTATAGCTGTTGGCATCCCATGTGTCTAGATGTAAGGAACATGAATCCTGCACTGCTGTGTGTCTTTTAAGTATGATTTACTATACAGGGAGGAGAAAGCAGTATCAGTACCTATTTCTGTTTCTTGTTCCTGGGCTATCCTTGGTTATTTTTCTTTCATTTGAGCAGATGTCAACAGAGCCCTAAAGGGCTGAATATCAAAAGTGAATCCTAATTCCATATAGAGTCATCTAAATGAAGTTCTGCTTCCCAGTTATGCTAAGCACCTTCAGCTCGAGTGCCTCCAGAAAGATATTGAAGTATCCAGATGTGAAAAGTTTACCCTAAATCCTTGGTATCTTTGGAATGAGGAAAAATAATTTTGTAGCCTTTCATAATTTGTAATACTTCAGTTACATCATCTCTCTTCCAAAAAATAGAGACCTATATTTGCATACCACTAAGGAAAGATGTTAGTGCTACCACTGTTTTCCAGGCTGCACTAAGGGCTGTTATTTTGCAGTATCCTGCTAGCTTCTGGGCCTTCCTCAGCAGTTCTTAATTATTTTCCCCATAGACTTCGGTGGAAGTTTTTGGCTGTTCTAAATTAACTGTAAACATTCAGGAAAAACACCTAGACAGCACGGTGTGTGGCTCAAACGTAGCCATCTGCTCAGTATGCAGACATAAGTTAAAGATGAAAATAAACCAACAAACAACAAAACAAGAGTGGTTTAGGAAGTATAAAGAGATGGAATAGAAGACACTCTGTAGAAGACATCACATAAAAACAGGAGTTGCTTACTGTTTGGTGGCACTTCTGACAAAACAGAATAGGAACACAAGAAACTGAAAGAAGTTACAGGAAAGTGATCAGAGACCAGGAAATAATTCTATGTGGGATCCATTAGGTCTGTTTATGAGACAGATGAATAAGAGGTGACATGATATAGCTATCGTGACATCATGTATAGCGTAAAGCCTATCACTGAGTTATTCACTATTAGGACACAATACAAGATTGAGGAGACACCCCATGAAATAAAAAGAATTAACGTGATTGGCAAAGTTTGCATATTATATAGCTAACCTTTGGCTATATCAGAAAACACTATTGAAGTAAATGCTTTGTAAAAATAAAGGGGGTTTAGAACTACACATCAGGTTTCCTACAAATCTCTAATAGAGTGCAAATGGGTAAGAGACAAACCATCTCTCACCTTCTGAGAAGTCAGACCTCTCACGCCACTCACCAGTGGGGTGGTTGGCAGGCATTTGCCGTATCCAGAATACACAGAGGTTTAAATTTCTCTTTGCAATATAAGCCTGTCCTGTGAGAATGATCTGTACAATGTGATTCTTATAATAAACATAAACAGGTCATGAGGGCAGTTGTGCAGAATGACTATGTACAGTCTAGCAGATTTTAAACTGGATTAGTTCCCCTTTGCCGTGGAGTGAAAATATGTCAGCAAGGTTGGGCATTCTGCCAGATATAAACAAGCCCTGAAAACTGTTAGGTATCATTACTGGACATGCCTAAAATTTATTCTAAACAACTTAGAGTAAGCTTTCCTACAGCTGGAATGCACTGTCTGCATTATTATAGTAATAGACATTCCCTATAAATGGAACACTGCTCCAGTAGATTCTCAGAATCATTAAGTTTGGAAAAGACCTCTAAGATGATCTGGTCCAATTGTCAACCCACCCCCACCA
>NW_024962787.1:798-1586 GCF_019238085.1 Lagopus leucura | reverse complement strand
CCAGGTGAATACGGGCTGCGCAACAAACGCGAGGTCTGGCGCGTCAAATTCACGCTGGCCAAGATCCGCAAAGCGGCGCGGGAGCTGCTGACCTTGGATGAGAAGGACCCCCGGCGCCTCTTCGAGGGTGGGCTGCCCCACAGCTGCCCCACGGCTGCCCCATAGCTGCCCCATAGCTGCCCCATGGCTGCCCCATGGCTGCCCCATGGCTGCCCCATAGCTGCCCCATAGCCAGTCCCACGGCTGCCCCACGGCTGCCCCATGGCTGCCCCATGGCTGCCCCATTGCCAGTCCCATGGCTGCCCCATGGCTGCCCTATTTTTCACCCCATTCCTCACCCCACAGCTGCCCCATTCCTAACCCACTCCTCACCCCATAGCTGCCCCATTCCTCACCCCATTCCTCACCCCACTCCTCACCCCATAGCTGCCCCATTCCTCACCCCATTGCTCACCCCATTGCTCACCCCATAGCTGCCCCATTCCTCACCCCCACCCGGCCCCACAAGTGTCCCCCTGCCCTCAGGCAACGCGCTGCTGCGGCGCCTGGTTCGCATCGGTGTTCTGGACGAGGGGAAGATGAAGCTGGATTACATCCTGGGGCTGAAGATCGAGGACTTCCTGGAGCGCCGCCTGCAGACGCAGGTCTTCAAGCTGGGCCTGGCCAAATCCATCCACCACGCCAGGGTGCTCATCCGGCAGCGCCACATCCGGTGAGGGACCCCCAAATGGGGAGCGGGACCCCCAAAATGGGGAGCGGGACCCCCAAAATGGGGAGTGGGACCCCCC
>NW_024962787.1:0-788 GCF_019238085.1 Lagopus leucura | reverse complement strand
CCAGGTGAATACGGGCTGCGCAACAAACGCGAGGTCTGGCGCGTCAAATTCACGCTGGCCAAGATCCGCAAAGCGGCGCGGGAGCTGCTGACCTTGGATGAGAAGGACCCCCGGCGCCTCTTCGAGGGTGGGCTGCCCCACAGCTGCCCCACGGCTGCCCCATAGCTGCCCCATAGCTGCCCCATGGCTGCCCCATGGCTGCCCCATGGCTGCCCCATAGCTGCCCCATAGCCAGTCCCACGGCTGCCCCACGGCTGCCCCATGGCTGCCCCATGGCTGCCCCATTGCCAGTCCCATGGCTGCCCCATGGCTGCCCTATTTTTCACCCCATTCCTCACCCCACAGCTGCCCCATTCCTAACCCACTCCTCACCCCATAGCTGCCCCATTCCTCACCCCATTCCTCACCCCACTCCTCACCCCATAGCTGCCCCATTCCTCACCCCATTGCTCACCCCATTGCTCACCCCATAGCTGCCCCATTCCTCACCCCCACCCGGCCCCACAAGTGTCCCCCTGCCCTCAGGCAACGCGCTGCTGCGGCGCCTGGTTCGCATCGGTGTTCTGGACGAGGGGAAGATGAAGCTGGATTACATCCTGGGGCTGAAGATCGAGGACTTCCTGGAGCGCCGCCTGCAGACGCAGGTCTTCAAGCTGGGCCTGGCCAAATCCATCCACCACGCCAGGGTGCTCATCCGGCAGCGCCACATCCGGTGAGGGACCCCCAAATGGGGAGCGGGACCCCCAAAATGGGGAGCGGGACCCCCAAAATGGGGAGTGGGACCCCCC
>NW_024962786.1:0-1810 GCF_019238085.1 Lagopus leucura | reverse complement strand
TGTTGGAATCTTCTGGTCCTGTGACATGGTCTTGCCTCCCCACCCTGTTGTCATGGCGGAGCAGCCTGGTGGCCCTTAGTGATGTCACAAGCGGCTGGAATGAGGGGAGGAGCAGTGCGTGCTGCGTCCCTTCATTGGAGCGCTTGAGCTCTGCGTGAGTAGCTCGCTTGTTGCCCTTGTGCAGCGACTGAGTGCCTTCGTTTTCACCCCTTGTGTCTTGTGCAGCATCTTGTAGGTAAGCTGAGACGGCATGGGATGGACGGGTGGGCAGTGAGGTGTTGAGAACTGCTGGCTGGTGGAGCTCCTAGCAGCTCATACTGCTTACTCTTGTCCATCAGACGTAACTTTCACCCAGTATCTGCATTCCCAAGCGATCCACAAAGATGGCATTTGTCCCATGGTTTTTCCCTTGTCATCTTTGCTACATTATGCAAGCTCACAGACCTGTTCCTTCTCTCTCCTCTACCCGCTCCCTTGGTGCAGCTTTCGCTCGTGGAAGAACAGAGCAAAGTGACAAGAAACAGCTGCGAGTTCAAGGAACTGTCTACCTTGTTCTGATCTCCTGCCAGGTACGTGCCACGCTTTGTCCCCCCATGTGGTTGACCAGCACTGTGTTGCACCATGTTTGGAAACACAGCCTCACTCAGCTTTGATGGGACACTGGTCCCGTGTGGGTTTTTTCCCTTCCCCTGCAGCTCCGTCCTCAGAAGGATGCTGTGTGTGGTGCTGTGACCAGCTGGTCTGAAGGAAACCGATCCCTTAGGCAAAGAGTCCTAGGCCCAGTTTGTGCCGAGCTGCACAGTGTGACCCAAGGTCATAAGCACGCACGCTTGGGCTGTGTGAGTGTGCGTGGCAGCTGTAGGGAGCACAGCAGAGATGCAATCAAGGAAATGTCCTTGATGTGCGGGGCTGCAGCAGGTGCCGGTGGTGAGGCTGCTGGGAGCCGTGGCCGGGGAGCAGATGCACCTGCAGCAATGATTCCTCTCACTGCCCTGCTGCTGCGCTGTCAGAGTGCCCTGGGCGAATGCATCTGCTGCTTTGTGCCAGTCCCCATCTGCTAGCAGAGGGATAGCCGCTTGGTCAAATGCTGCCTAATGGGCTGTCGCATTTGAACGGAGTGAACAGAGTGGTTGCTTCTAGAGCACCTGCCTGTGCCAGAGGATAGCCAAGGGTAGTTCTCCAGTAGTCTCTCAATACTGTGGTGTGTGAAGAGAGAAAATATGAGCGTGTTTCTCTTCAGTTCCAGCTTGTCGTGCCTGCTGTGATGGGCGTCGCGTGCAGTGAGATCAGCTGTGGGCCTGACATGACACGGATGGAGGTAGAGTACGGAGCTCTGATTGGTCTTTGTTCCCTGATTTGAGCCAGCAGAGTGAGCTGCAGATGTGCTCTCCTGCTTTTCAAGAGAGAGCGAATCCTTGCAGCTCTATCGGTGTCACTGAAAAGCTGCCTTAAAGGCTTTCTTTCCTTGCTGCGGGCATGTTCTTAGCCTTGCCGTTCCTTCTTGTGTGCCCATGATAAGGACCGAGTGCAGTTCCTGCAGCTTTCTCTGCTGACGTGCTCCTCAGCCTGAAATCCTCCTCGTTTGCCCTCAGCTCCTCACCATGGCCTGTGCTCTCTGTTTCAGGCTGAGAACAATGGGAAGCCCCTGCTGGTCCGTGAGGAGTCATCTCTTAATATCCCAGCTATTGCTGCTGCCCACGTTATTAAGAGATACGTTGCCCAGGCACCGGGTGAACTCTCCTTGGAGGTAAGCAGTTAAGGGAGTTCCTTGTTGTCCTGTACAGAAGAGTATAACATGTGAAGCTATCAG
>NW_024962785.1:531-1348 GCF_019238085.1 Lagopus leucura | reverse complement strand
GGGGGGGGGGGAGGGGTCACGCGTGGGGGTGTCGGAGGGGAGGGGGCGGTGCCGGGGGCGCGCGTGGGGGGGAAAGGGGGCGTGGCCACGCGGAGGGTGCGGGGATGGGGGCGTGGCCTCAGCAGGGATGCAGGCGGAGCCGCGCCGCCGAGACCACGCCCACCCGCCTTCCCGCCAAACTCGTAGCCACGCCCGCTGCCAACTCAGCACGCGCTCATGGCCACGCCCACGAAAAGGCGGCGCTCAATGACGTCACGCGGTAGGCGGAGCGATCGTCGTTTTATGTTTGTTGTGGCCACGCCCCTTCCGGGGCGCAGCAACGGCTTCAGTGCACAGAGCCCGCCCCCGTTAGGGCGGGACTTTGTTTTAAGGCGAAACTTCCGGTATTCCCTGATGCATGAGCGCGGAACTTCCGCTTTGGTCCAGTGGAGGAGGCGGGACTTCCGTCCAAGATGTCCGGTCACGCCCTCTTCTTGGCGTCTGGACGGATGGGCGGGACTTCCGTCGCGCCGGCCGCTCATTGGTCGGCGAAGGGGTCGCGTGGGGAGGGCGAAGGCTCAGGAGGCGGCGCCGGGCGCGCACCGGAAGTGACGCAGATCCACGGGTCGAGGCGGGGACGCAGCGGGGAGGGGCGGGGCCGCGCCGCGGGGCCGACGGCGGCGGAGGGGCGGGGAGAGGGGGGGAGGGGCAGGGCGGGGCCTGGGGGCGGATCAGGGGGCGGGGCCGTCAGCGTGACCCCGCCCCCAGAGCCTACAACTGCCCCATAGCGCCCCATTACTGCCCCACAACTGCCCCATAGCGCCCCATTACTGCCCCA
>NW_024962785.1:0-521 GCF_019238085.1 Lagopus leucura | reverse complement strand
ATTACTGCCCCACAACTGCCCCATAGCGCCCCATTACTGCCCCATAGTGCCCCATTAACTGCCTCACAACTGCCCCATAGCGCCCCATTACTGCCCCACAGAGCCCACAACTGCCCCATAGTGCCCCCCCCACGTGTCTCATTACCGCCCCGCAGACCCCCAAGTGCCCCACAGCTGCCCCACAGATCTGCACAACCACCCCATAGCTGCCCCCCCGACCCCCCAAGTGCCCCATAACCACCCCACAGCCCCTCCCCATACTCACCCCACGCACGGGTGCCAGCACGGGGGCTCAGCTCGGGGGTCCCGGGGGTCCCGGGTGTCCCAGGGGTCCGGGTTCGCCCCATCTCAGGGGTCTCGGGGATCTGGGGGTTCCTCACACCCCCCAGATCTGGGGTCCCGGGGGTCTTGGCCCTCCCCATTTCAGGGGTCCCCGGTGTGGTGGGGGTCTTCATCCCCCCCACATCAGAGCTCCTGGCCCCCCCTGGTTCTGGGATCCTGGGGGTCTTTGCCCTCCCCAT
>NW_024962784.1:0-1364 GCF_019238085.1 Lagopus leucura | reverse complement strand
TACAGCTCCTTGTATCCCTACAGCTCCTTATGGGCCTACAGCTCCTTATGGCCCTACAGCTCCCCATGGCCCTACAGCCTATTCTGACCTACGGTAGGGAACTGCTTTAGCAGAGGTTGGGCTCAGCGATCTGCTGAGGTCCCTCCCAACCCTGTGGCTCTGTGTGTACAGCAGGGGTGATGCAGCTGTGTGTGGTGCTGATGCTCCATTTTGTGAAGTGCTGATATTCTGCAGGGACTGCGTGCCTCACTGTCGTGGTACAGATAGCTCACATTTGCAGCCCAGGTCTCCCCGTTCCTCGTGTTCAGAGGCTGAGGCAGCACACGAGGTCGTTCTGCCCTTAAACTCGTGTTCTTGTGGAGCTGCAGGCCCCGTTCTGCAGCTCCTGTCTGCTGCAGGTCAGAGCTGTGACCCACTGAGCTCAGATTGTTGGAGGAACTCATTGGCTGAGCTGAATGCTGGGGAAGTTATGAAGGGTCATAGAATCATAGAATGGCCTGGGTTGCAAAGGCCCACAGCGTTCATGCAGTTCCAACCCCTGCTGTGTGCAGGTCACCAACCAGCAGCCCAGGCTGCCCAGAGCCACATCCAGCCTGGCCTCCAATGCCTGCAGGGATGGGGCATCAACAGCCTCCTTGGGCAACCTGTGCCAGCGCTTCACCACCCTCTGCATGAAAAACTTCTCCTAAAAATCCTGATGGGAACTTTGCTGTAGGCTGAGGGTTCCAGAGCTGCTGGCTGTGCTGGGGCTGGGGCTGTGTGGGACTCCCACTCTGCTCTGGGCATTTCTGTCCTCACCATCCCACTTCTTCCCCACCCCAGCCAGCTTTACCTTCACTCAGAGACTCATTCAGGTTGGAAAAGAGCTCTGACACCCCAAATCCAACCCCAACCCATCCCACTGCCCACGTCCCCCAGTGCCACATCCCTGTGCTCACTGAACACCCCCAGGGATGGGGGCTCCCTGCTGCCCTGGGCAGCTGTGCAGTGCTGACAGCTGTTTGCAGCACAGGTTGTTCCCAGTCTCCAAGCTGGAAAAACAGGAAGGGAAGCAGTAAGGAAGCCATCCCTCTTGCCAGCCATCCAGCATCCCTCTCTTGTTCCAGGACGATGCAGGTCAGTCAGAGCGTGGAGGGGTTGAGCGCATCTTGTTCCCAGCGTGTTGGTAGTTTTGCTGCTGTGACAAAGTGATGTGGACACATGGTCTCCTGTTTGTGCAGGCAGAGAGAGTGGGTTTGTTGGCATTGCTGGTTTCAGGACGTGGCCGTGCAGCTTTGCTGCTCCCAAATCAGAGCGGTGCCATTCACTGCAGCCCCATGCCCTCTCCTGTCCTGGGACTGCCGTGGTGCAGAGGGAGAGCTGAG
>NW_024962783.1:0-1607 GCF_019238085.1 Lagopus leucura | reverse complement strand
GAACAACCAAGGCCCAGGGAAGCAGCTCAAACAGGACACAAACTCCCATCCCAGCCGCTTCTCTGGCCCCAGCACACACACGCTGGCTGAGGCCACCTCCCTCTCCCCCTGCATTCACATCCCTCGCCCCTCGGCCTCTCCTGCCTGCTTGCCCCAGCCCCTACCTGAGATGCATGTGCTGTGGCCATCTGCTGCTCTCCTGCAGCTGAAATGATCACGGCTGGAAGGCAGAAGTTACACTGGAGCATGCAGGGACAAGAGAAATGGCAGGGGAGCTGTGAGGGAACGCAGCAGTCCCTGTCCCATCCCAGCCCTCCACAGCCCATCTGCAGGGCACTGCCTGGGGGATGGCACAGCAGCCCTTGCACAGGAACACAAGCAGCAACAGCACTGGTAATGCTCTGGCTAAAGCTGATTACAAATCACAAAGCTGACTCCAACTGGGTGGCACAAAGAACTGACACCAGGTTCAACAGGTGAGGGTACATGGACAGTGTGCTAAAGACAATGCATAGCAAGGAGGCAGTCATCTTACCCCTAAACAGGGAGCAGCCCAAGTGCCCCTTGAGCTCTCCTGCACAGCAAGGGCTGCACGACAGGATCTCCCCACAATCAGGGATGGCTCTCAAGGTCACACCTGTACAGAGATCCCTTCCAGAGACATTCTCAGCACCGTGCGCCCTTTGCACGAGGCAGCCTGGGCTGCACTTTACTGATGTGCTGCTCGGGCGCGTTCTCAACGTGTGCTCCGGTCAGCCCACACGCTCTCAGCTTTTCAGCTTCTATTACACAGCCCAGTGCTGGGGCTGGCACAGATGCTGGACGTGCTCAGCATCTGCAGCTGTGCGCTGAAGGCATCTGCAGCTGCCGGGACAGCCTGAACAAAAGCCTTAGGAGGGGTTTGCACATCCTCAGGTGAGCCATCAGCCCAGCGCTAAGCGCACAAAATGTAACGCTGCAAGGGCCGCTAGAGGCAGATATTGCCTGCTGGGTCCCGACGGGAAACTGCGGGCTGCCAGGGAAGGGAAAGGGGAGTGGAAATTCCCCCCTTGGAGGCTTCACGTTCAGACACTCAAAACGAAGCATGGGGAGTTTAAAGTTTCCATCAATACATGCGTCCAGAGCTGCATAGCGAGGTCATCTCATATCTCCCATGGCCCACAGGGAGAAGCGCAGTCCCAAGCCGGGCTGCAACACGCCTAGGAACCGCTGCTCGCCTCGTTGCAGCCCGTCTGGCCCAGCAAACCCGCTGAACTGGCAGGAGCTGGAGCCGGGACCGGGCTCCCACCTGGGCTACAGCAGTGCCGGTGCCGCCCCACCCGCTGCCGCTCCCCGCTCGTATCCCGCTGCTGCTTGCAGGGGGCAGGAAGCGTGCGCTCCTCTGCACGAGACGCGAAGGGCTCCTACCTTGGATGCGGAGCAGGCTACTCCTGCCTCTGGTGCGGGCAACCGGGCTCCTGGGAGTCGCGGAGAGCAGAGGATGCCGAGTGCCCTCAGCCCGGAGCTGGCCGCAGCACGGCCTCGCTGCTCGTCCTGCCACCGCCGTGCTGCCCGGACGGCTTCCAGCCAGGCTCTGGCCGCTTCGGCACAGCCTCAGGTGCAGGCAG
>NW_024962782.1:0-21415 GCF_019238085.1 Lagopus leucura | reverse complement strand
CTGTGCTGGGGGGGGGGGGTTCGGTGGCGCGGCGGTGCCGTGCTGGGATGGGGGGCTGTTGGCTGCGATGTCCGCGGGGGTGGGAAGATCGTCACCCCCCTCCAACCCACCCACGAGTGCCCGTATCCCGCAGCTCTGCGTGCGCCTCCGGTGCGGGGGGAGCGGAGCCCCGCGGGGGGAGGAGGGCTGAGGGGGGCCGGGGGCAGCCCGGGAGCGCGGGCGCCATCTTGGGAGCGATCAGGTGTCGGCGGGGACCGGCCGGGCCGGGGCGGTGCGGGGGGTTGGGGTGGGGCGGGGGGGTGCGGTGGGTGCCGTCCCCGCTGCCGTCCCCCCGCGCCGCTCCCAGCCCCGTGCCGTGTTGGGGGTGGGGGCCCTTCTCCCGGAGCGCCGTCCCCCAGACTTTGTTCCCCGGCCCCTGCCCGCCCCCGGGATCCCGGGGCTCCCCCGGCACTGACTCACGGTTCCTGCGCTGCTGGGCGTGCCGCGCGGTGGGGGTCGAAGGGACCGGGCTGCGTGTGTCACACGGCGGGGAGGGGGGGGGAGCAGCCGCTCGGGGACCCTATCCGTCCGTCTGTCTGTCTGTCCGGCGCTGGGACCCACTGTGTGGGCAGGGTCTGACCCACACGTGCCGTTTGTTGCAGCCCTTACAGAAGCGGCAGAGAACCGTGGAGGACTTCAACCAGTTCTGCACCTTCGTGTTGGCCTACGCCGGATACATCCCCTACCCTGATGAGGTGAGCCCCTCCCCAAAGGCTCCTTCTGTTTGCATCCCCTGGGGACTTACCTGAGGTCTGTGCTGTGGTCTCATGCTGTCCCTCAGCATCCCTGCTGCTATCTCACACCATTGCTGTGTTTTCCCCTCTTGCAGAATGAGCCCTGGAGCCACGGTGGCAGCATGAGCCCCCAGAACAGCACGGGGAGCACGCAGGACAGTGATAGCTGGGCCTCCTCCCACTCCTCTGATATTCATCTCCTGGCTGATGACAGGAGCAGCCGGAACGTGGCCAGGGGGGCTGTGGAGAGCAACCTGCTTCTGGGCTGCTCTGCCTTCCCCACCGGCTTCTATGATGTCCGGCCCCAGCAGATGAAACGGAAGAAGCCACCGGTGAAGAAACTGATCTTGGAGCAGGAAGTGGAGAAGCTGAGTGCTGGGAAAAGCTTTGGGCTAGAGCAGGAGCGGGGGACGGAGCTGGCTGCAATGGAGGGACGGGTGCCGCCTGGGAAAGAAGAGTTCTTGGAGCCCCCCCTCAACCTGGCCGGGGACCCACAGCCTCACGCCCTCCTGGAGGAGCTGATGAAGGACGAGAAGGACTGGGTGCATGGAGCACAGGGAGCAGGGAAGCCAGCAGGAGATGATCCGCAGTTAAAGGAGCAGGAGCAGTGCTCTGGAGGAAGGAAAAGCCCCGGTTCTTGTAGTACGCTGGACCAAAGCGAAGGGGAAGACGCAAGCAGAGGGAGCTCTCAGCTCAGCGGTGAGTGTCTGAAAGAATGGAGCCATGCTGTGATGGGTGCCAAACACCGATCGTCCCTTGGCCAGGGCCACCTGTACTTGCACATGTCCTGGTTTCTTCCTGTGAGGGGCTCGGGAGAAGTGGAGAGCAGAGGACCAGGAGCCGACCCGCTCCTTAGAGATTTTCCTGAGTAGAGGGCACAGTGCAGTCTGGAAAGGTGTCAGGGAGGTGGTTTTGTAAGGGTGCCTTGCTGATCTGGTCTTTACTTTTGCACTTTCTCTTTCCCCTCTTGCAACTCCAGTGGATGAATTTGCAGCAGCTCCTAACACCAAAGCAGAAGGTGAGTGGGGGGGCTCTCCCAGCGGGACTGGCTGTGGCTTCAGAGGTGGTGCTGTGCCCCATGGCGGGGGACAGTCCACAGCAGTGGGGCAATTTCTGACCCACGTCTGTCTCTCCCTGACCAGACGATGACGCCTGGGATCTGATCACCTGCTTCTGCCTGAAGCCCTTCGCAGGGAGGCCCATGATTGAATGTAACGAGTGTGCTACCTGGATCCACCTCTCTTGTGCCAAGATCCGCAAATCCAACGTGCCTGAGATTTTCATCTGCCAGCGGTGTCGTGATGCCAAGCAGGAGATTCGCCGCTCCAACAGAGCGCGGACGGTGCCCCGCAAGCGCTTCTGTGACTGAGCAGGGGTCTGGGGGGGCCCTCTTTACACCTCAGGCTGTAGCCCAGTCTGGCTAGACAATCAATGCAGTAACGGCAGGGGAAGGGCTGGGCTGTGGTGCTGGGCTGTCCCCCTTGCTCCTCGTCTCCTGGAAGCTGCCATGCGTCCTCCCTGGGCGTCGTGTTGACCACGGAGCTCGATTGTCCCAGAGGTGTTGGGGGAGAGGAGCCGTGCATTGGGTCACTCAGAAACATCTCTGTCCTTGCACAAACCCGGCTCAGTGCCTTCCCCCCAGGCCAGCTGAGGAGAATCTAGTCCAAATAGTTTCTATGTGGTGTGGTGGAAGCTTACACTTATTCCAAGATGTGACTCCCATCCTCCTTTATCCTTACCGTTGTCCTTTCCTGAGACCTTCAGGTGGGCTGTGATGGCAAAGCCCCAGTGACTCAAGTTATCTTCCAGGATGTAGATACAACCTAGGCAAGCTTCCTCTGTGTAGTGTGCTGCTCTCTAGGATGAGAGGAAGGAATGAATATTGGCCTTGCCCACCCCTGGAGCAGACCAGGCTGCTCCTTGTTGGGCATCAGGTGTCCATCTCCCCATAGGCTGCACGGGGGAGGCCCTGTCCCTGTCATGTGGTGCTCCTGGTTTCAGCTGCTGTGCCTGAGACCTCAGGGTAGTCCTGTTGGGTGAAGAACAGCGTGCAGCAAGGGCATCCTATGGTAGATTGTTAGAATTGTTCTTTGAGTCCTCTTGGTTCAGATACTCCGGTTGCACTAAAGTCTCTTGTCTGAAAAAGATGTGAGGTTGGTGGTAGGAAACCCAGCTACCCTGAGTGAGTAGGGTGTGGAACAAGCAGTGGGAAGCATTCTGGTTGGTTTTCTGTGTTCCTTGTTTCAAACAATTGAACCTTGAACCCTGCAGCCATCTCCTGCCTGCAGGTGGAGCATCTGTGATGCTGAGCCCTGAGCTCGGACAGAGCTGGGTGCTGGGAGGGCTTTGCTTCTAAGTGTGCCCTCCAGCAGAGAAATTGTTTTGTTGGCTTTTTTTTTTTTTTTGTGTTTTTTTTTTTTTTCTTGATATGTAGAGTGAAGTTTGATGTCAGGAAAGGGCCGTAAGCCCTTTCTCCTATGCAACTGCTGCTCTGGAGGTACCAGACCTACCTTTCAGTTCAAAATGGAAGGCTTTTCCCCGTTGCCCTTGGTTGTGAGCAGTGCGTGCGCTCTGGGGCTCCATGTGCACTGACTGTCCAAATCCCACTTCACTGCCCCTCCAAAGAGCCTGGCCTGGTGCCTTCTGCACTTTCTGGGTAGGGAACACAGATCCTGCTGCTGTCCTGGTGCCACCTGGCCCGGCCCTGGCACACTGCTGCTGGAGCAGGGTGTGGGACAGCCCCAACTCACCATCCCATCACTGGTTCTCTTAGCTGGGTTCTCTCCTACTTGCACATCTGGTTACTATGGGACCACAGCTGGGAGAAGTGGGGGGCAGCCCCCCACCACCCAGCAATCCCAGGCTCATCCCTGTGCCTCTCCTCCTGTGGAAAGCCTGGGCCCCAAAAGTGCTTTATGTTTTTTATAGTTACTTTGTATTGATATGTAAAATAGCAAATTCTGGTCCTTGCCCTGTGGAGTGTGGCTGGAGTCCTATGTACATAATAAAGTACTTTTGCCATAACGGTGGTGGCTTTGGCCTGTTTCTCCCTTTCTTCCCAGGTGGGAGCTGGCCGACCTACTGAGCATCTCTGCGTGCAAACCCCCCAGCCAGAACCCCCCACCCAGGTACCCCCCAGGCTGCACACACAACAGCCAAGGAGTGGTTCAACAGATGTTTTATTTGACAGTGAATCATGCAGCAAAGGGACGATGCCCACCTCCCTGCTGCACTGCAGTGTTGCAGGAACCTGGAGCCTCACCTCCTGGGCAAGCAGCATCTGCCCTGTGCTGCTCTGCTGTTCCTGAGCATGGTGGGAGGGCTCGGGAGGAGGGCTGTCCCCACACCCTGCTGCAGCTGCTAAGGCACATCATGGTTTTGCTCCAAAGTTATGTTTTGCTCTTGGGTTCAGATAAATCTGTCCTGATCAGTTTCCACTCAAGTAGAATTGAAGTTTAGTCCTGCCAAGTGTTTCGGTGCTGAAGGATCCAGTTTTTCCCAGAGTTCCAGTGCAGATGGATGTGACGTGCTGGCTTCCATCATACAGTGCTAAGGGTTCGGACTGGGGGGCGGCAAGGAGCACGGGGCGGCAGGAGGGCTGAGTGCTGGGATGGCTCCAGGACATTTCTCCCTCATCGGGCAGAACAAAATCATTCCTTGCAGGGCCCTGCTGGTGTGACTTCTTTCATCCTGATCGGGGCAGAAGCCGCAAATGGAACAGGAACAGCAGAAAATTCAGGTGCAGCTAAGCTAGGGGCTCGCTAGCAGGGTTGGTGTGGCCAACCCAAAGCCAAGTGAGCATCCAGGAGAGCATCGAGCGGGCTCTACTCCTCCTTGGCCCACACTGAGCTGCCGGCCTGCTGCTCCAGGTGGGGAATGACCGCCTCGGTGTAGAACTTCTCCAGCTTGGGCACCGTCTCCCCCCAGAACTTGGCATCGAACTCCACGGGTGCCATGGCCGTCTCCTTGTTGGTGTGCACCACGAAGTCGGCGCGCTGCAAGCCGGTGGCCGCCAGCTGGCACTGCATCTGGGTGAAGTAGGCGTGATCCCGCTTCAGCGCGTACGAATCCCCGTTCAGCTCCAGGCAGAAGTCCTTGTCCTTGCAGGCCTCCCGCACCGTCCTGTTGCGGTGCTTGTAGGGACACTTCACCTCCAGCAGCCCCAGCCGCTTCCCCGTGTCGGCCTCGGTGACGACGCCGTCGGGGCTGGCGGCGATCCACGTCTTCTCCTTGTGGATGAACAGCCCACACTCGTCCACCCGCACAGGCCGGCCCATCTCCTGCGACTTGAGCCGCTCGTAGGCCCGCACGGCCTCCTTCTCATTGCGGATACCCCACGACATGGCCGGCGTTTGCACCGAGGGGCCGGTGCTCAGCACCGCCTTCAGGTAGGACTGAGGCACCTCGTCCGTCTTCCCGTTGGCAAACCTGCTGCGGGCGATGCGTGGGGCCAGCGAGGCCGTGATGCGGTTCTCCCGCCACGCGTACCATTGCGGGTTGGTGCGTTGGCCGCGCGTCTGCTCCTCCACCAAGGGGATGTCGGGGCTCTGCAGGGCGGGCGGACAGCGCGGCGAGGCCCCGGACGGGCCGGCCTTGGCCTTGGCGTCGGCCTTGGCGCTGTCCTGGGCCGGAGCTGCTTTGGTTCCTCCAGGCAGGCGCGGGCCGGCGCTGCCCTCGGCCGGGCTGGGCGCCGCTTTGGTTCCCGCTGCCTTCTTCTGGCTCCCGACGGCGGCCGCGCGCCGCTCCCCGCCGTCGCCCCGAGCACCTCGGGATGACGCCGCCGGTCGAGGCCCATCCCCGCCGCCTTTCGCCTCTCGGCCCCGCCCCGCGGTCGGAGCGCTCCGTGCCGCCCGGCTGCCCGTGGCGGACGGCGGCGGCGCGGCGGGCGGCGCTTTGGAGGTCGCGGGCTGCGGGGACGAGGGACCGGCCGGCTCCTTCCTGGGCCTCCCCATGGCGAGAGGAAAACGAGCGGAGCGATCTCCGCGACCTCGCTTCCTCTTCCCCCGCCCCGCGCCGCCACGAGCCCGCGCTCGCCTCGCCCCGACGGGGCCGCGCTTCCCGGCAGCGCCCGCCCCCGCGCCGTCCCCGTCCCGCCGGACTGCCCGCTAGGGGGCAGCACCGCGCCGCCGCGCCCCGCGCCGCCCGTGTCTCGCGGCGCCGCGCCCCGAGCCCCGCGCCACGTTAGGGCAGCTCCGCTCCCAGCCTTGCGGCACGGTTGCCGCGTGGCCGCGGCGCCGCCGGAGGGAAGCGGTGACCGCGCAGAGCCGCGGGCGGATGTGCTGCGGCCGGTCGGGAGGCAGCGCCGCAGCGCCGTGCGTCCGCCGAGCCGCGCAGGCGGTGCCCGGCTCCGGGCGGAGGTCCCGCAGTGTCTGCGGACCGCTCGGCTCCGCTCGGCGCTCGGTGCGGAGTTGGCGGAGCGCGGCAGGACGGCGGCGGTGCCTCCCCCGTGCGTGCTCTAAAAAAAGTGCAGCGGCAGCGCGGCCCTATCTATAGCGCGGGGAGGGAGCTGCCTAGATTAGCCCTGCATCTGCTGGGCTTTTGCCCGGCCGTGCTCAGGCTGAGGGATTCCCGGGCCGGGTTCTCCGGGATCTCCCTCCCAGCGGAGCCGTTCCAGCTGTGCCGCCGTTCCCTGCCCTCCTGCCCCCTCCGCGGCCACGCGCTTCGCCCGAAGGCTCAGCTCCCCCCAACCCCCTTGCTTTCTCCTGCCCTTCTTCAGGGCTTTCCCCGTACGCCGGGCTGCAGTGGGTCCCACGGAGGGTGGGTTTGGGGCGGATGCTCGGCGTCACCGCAGCCTGACCTCCACCCTGGGGCTGCCGTAGCAGGGGCCGTGTCCCTTTAACGAGGCAGGGCTTGAAGCTTGTGCCGCTGGCACAGGGATGGAGCGGCGGTGAAGAGCCGGTGCCAGAGCGGCAGCCTGCAACGGGAGGGGCGGTGGCATCCGTGAGCGCAGACCCCGACCAGAGCAGAGGGAATCGCTCCGGTCAGAAGCTTGGTGCGGCTCTTGTCGGTGCTGAGCCCCCAATCCCTGTGTCATCGTCCTCCAGGTAAGGCCCGGGGGGGTTGGGTTGCGGTACCCAAGGTTTGTGTGATCGTGAAGTGAGGTGGTGAGCAGTGCAAGTGCTGAGATCACCGCCCCAGCGGGACCTGCACTGCTGGTAACTGCCCCAGGGCATCAGTCCTTGGGCTGTGCCAAAAATGACCGCTGGCCACCGGTGGGACCCTTTGTCAGAGCTGCTTGCTAGGATTGTTCCCATGCTGAGAGAGATCCATGGGGTTGGGATGCTTTTATTTTTGGGGTTGCACTGAGGGGAAGTTCCCTGGCATGGGGCTGTAGTTTTCTAGGGGTTTAGTGGGAGGGAGTGTGAGGCAGAGCTGGAGGGAGCTCTGAGCTGAGCCAGCTGCAGTGTGCTCGGTTTGGGGCTGTGATGGGGCACCATCTCTGTGGGGCTGCCATTTCCCCTGCCCAGACTGAGCTCTTCCAGGTGCAGTTCTGACAACTTTACAGCTGCTCATAGCAGGGAGAGCGAGGAGGGGGCTGCAAAGTGCTGGAGGTGGGGAGGGGTCCTGGTGGTGATTCTGCACTGGGCACCATTTGCTGTTCTAGAGGCTGAGGTCAGGGTGAGGAGCAGCTCTGCTTTTATTCATCACCTCGGGGCTTAGAGCAGCACACGGGGCCAGATGGGCCCTGTTTACCCTGCGAGTGTAAATGCAAAGAGAAGTGATAAAAAGCAGCTGGAACAGCTTCTGCTGGCAGCCCCGGTAAACAAGGCTGCGTGGCAAGGCAAATAGCGGGCACGTTGCTGAGCACTCAGCCAGGCTCCTTGGGAACTGATGGGAGAGCTTCGGGGTGAGCCCATCCCTGATGGCTCCAGGCAATGGGGCTGGGGCTGTCCCTGTCTGAGTGCTGCTCCCACTGCTGACCCAGAATGGGTGCTCCCCTCTTCCCATGTTGGGGTTAGAATGGGGTTACTGTTAGGGGTAGGGTTACGGTAAGGATTTGTGTTGGGGTTAGGGTTAAGTTTAGCTTTAGGATGTGGCCAGGCTTAAGGTTAGAGTTAGGATTAGTCTTAGGGTTAGGATAGGGTTAGGGTCAGTTATAGGGTTAGGGGTAGCCACATGCGTGCATCCCTCTGCTTCCCCCTCCCCTCTTTGCCTCCCATCAGTGCAGCACTGACCTTGTTGTTAATTATTAAACCCCCAGCAAACACCGCACTCTGTTGTGCCCTAGTTACGCCGTGGGCTTCTTGTGCATCTTTTTTTTTTTTCCCCCAAGCAAATTACCCTGGTAACCTCTGTGGGTGGATGGAGATAGGAGTGGCAGATGCTCCTCTCCCCGCCAGCACAGGCGATGGGCTGCAGAGGCCCTGGGGCTGCCGAGCTGCTTTGTGTGGCCAGGAGACAGGGATGTGTGGCCGTCTGCTTCTGGCCGTGTGGGCTCTCATGGCTCCACAGGGCTGAGGTTTGGCTCCAGAGCAGAGATTTGGGTTCAGGTCTGTGTGTGTCCCTTTGTTGATGTGCGTGAGCCCCTTCTCTACAGACCCCCTCCCAGAGTCTCATCCTGCAGCCGTGCTGAGGGACCAAGGGACCATGCCAGGTCTGTACGTGCTCTCCTCCTGGGAGGCTCTGCCCCTGAAGAGCTCCAGGGTGAAGGCATGCGCGAATGGGTACGTGCTGAGCATCACTGCCCAGCTCCTGTACACCAACCCACGTGAAGAGCCCGTGGAAGGTAAGGACGGTTACTGGGGTGCAGGGACCGTATAGACACCATGCTGGGGTATCCCGTTCCAGCCCCATTGCCATTCTGGACTCTGCCTCTGGACTCTCTCCCACCTGCAGGTGTCTTCATTTACCCGCTGGAGGAGTCAGAGCTGGTGGCTGGCTTTGAGGCAGTGGTGGGCAGCCGGCGGGTCACCTTCCAGGTGCAGAGCCGGCACCGGGCGCAGGATTGCTGCCTGCAGTGCGGCAGCAGCCCAGGGCGGCCGCGCCGCTGTGCCAGCGGTGAGTGCATGGGGCAAAGCACAGTGGCACGAGGGGCTGACCAAATCCCTTTGCTGCTCTGGGAGAGCTGGAGGGATGCTCCTCTTCCTTATTTCTGCTTTCCCTAATGACTCCCCAACTTTCTGCCATTTCAGCCCCATCCTCTTCCTATCTGTCCAGCTTTTCCATCCCTTTGTGCTCCCCTCTGTTGTCCCCTTGGTGAGTAATTAGTTCAATTACCGATGCCCACGTGTGGTCCCTCCCCTCACCCAGGTCACCTCGTCCTGGATGAGGACACCGAGCGTTCCACCTTCGTCATCATCACAGGCTTAGTGGGGCCAGCGGAGAGCCTGGCCGTGACCCTAAACACAGTGCAGGAACTGCCCACGCTGCCGGGGGGGGCCCTGCGCCTCGTCCTGCCCCCCGTCCTTGTGCCACGTGTCGCCACCGCCCCCGAGCGTGAGAGCGAGCCGGGAAGCTTGTGTGACGACAGGTTGGCCCTATGGTGATTTTCACGGCTTTCTGAGTCTCTGCCGTCCTGGGGTTGGGGAGAGATGCTGGGTTTGCAGGGGAGGTGTGAGAGCTGCCCTCACCCCATTCCCCTTGCAGCCCCACCAGCTGTTTTGGGGGACCTGGGGCAAGGAGCCAGCCTGCACCCGCAGCACCTGTGGAGAGCACAGATGTCTTCAGGGGACAGCCCTACAACCCCTTTCCTTACGAGTTTGCTTTTGAGCTGCTGGTGAAGGGCCCGTGCCTGCTGGCAGGTAGGGCTGGGGGCTTCTAGAATTGCTCTGCATGTGGCATTACCACTGTTTGAGCAGCACTGCTGGGCTCTGAGTCAGCAGCCTGCATCCTCAGAGGGGGTGTGATGGATGGAGGCTGCAGGGGCACGTCAGGCAGCCAGGGTGCTGCTGGCTGCCATCAGCACGAATCCCATCAGCGCTGGCTGGTGGCTTCCTCGGGACCAGGTCCAAGTGGGTCTGTGCCCCCTCCAGGCCTGGAGAGCCCAACCCACGCACTGCGTGCCGATGCCGACCCCTGGGCCAGCTCTGCCACCACCACCTGCGTCACCCTGGCCGAGCATCACCACTATGACAGGAACGTGGAGATCATCCTCTACCCCTGTGGTAAGGGCTGCGGGTGCGGCAGGTCCAGGGGTGGTGGGTGGGCTTGCCCCCAAAGCGTGGGGCAAATGTGAACACTTGCAGAGCCCCACCAGCCCCACCTGGTGATGGAGGAAGGCGCCATGACGTACCCCGAGTATGAGGCACACATCCGGAGCCGCCGGGATTACGTGCGGATAGCCAGGAGGGACGGCAGTGGGGAGAGACAGGTGAGCGGGCATGGCTGTGACTGGGAGGAAGAAAAGGGTGGTGATGGTGGTGGTGGTGGTGAGGAAGGCCCTGGCGTGGGTTGCATTGTGAGGCTGAGGGATGCGAGGAAGCCCCCCACCCCTTGCAGGTGGCTTTTGTGCAGAAGCGTTTCCACAAGGACATCTTCCACAACCCTGTGCTGATGCTCAACTTCTGCCCGGAGGTGGAGGCCGCCCCAGGGGCCCTGCAGAGTGTCACCCGTGAGGTCCTCTTCCTCATAGATCGCAGTGGAGCCGTGAGCGGCCCTGATGTTGACAGGGTCAAGGTGAGGCAGGGCGGTGAGCACAGGGACCCCGCACCGAGCTGGGAGTCCTGATGGCTGTCCCCATCCCTAGGAAGCGCTGCTGGTGGCCCTGAAGAGCCTCCCCCCAGGAACTCTGCTCAACATAGCAACCTTCGGCACAGACCTGCAGCCTCTCTTCTCCTCCAGCCGCCTCTGCAGCAATGTGAGTGCTGTGGGGGACCCCCTGTCCCCTTCCATCCTCCCCACCCGCTCCTGCTGTGGATGGCTGCCCGGTGCCGTCCCCACGAGCCGGCTGTCCTGGCGGGCAGGAGACGCTGCAGCGGGCCTGCTGCTACCTGGGTGAGCTGCGGGTGGCTGCGGGCAGCCCTGACCTCCTGGCAGCGCTGAGTTGGGCGCTGGCACAGCCCCTGCACCATGGGTACCCCCGGCAGCTCTTCCTGTTCACCGCGGCGGCGGCAGTGGGTGACATGGGCCGCATCCTGCAGCTGGTGCGCAGGCAGGCTAGCACCGTCAGGTACGACGTCAGGCATGGAATCCAGAAGCTTGTCCCTGAAATCAGAGGTGTTTTAGTGCACGGGTCCCTCCTGCAGGTGCTTTAGCTTTGGGATGGGCCCGCGGGCATGCCGGCGGCTGCTGACAGCCATAGCCAAGCTGAGCCGTGGCCGCGCTGAGTTCCTGGACCTGGCTGAGAGGCTGCAGCCTAAGGTAACGGTGGGGTGGAGGGCACGTAGGTTAAGGTGGGGCTGGACACCAGCTTGTGTCCCTGCCCCAGCTCATCAAGGCCCTGAAGAAGGCGATGGAGCCGGCCGTCAGCGACATCACCATCGACTGGTACGTGCCCGACAGCACTGAGGCTCTGCTCTCCCCCACTGAGATCGCAGCGCTCTACCCCGGGGACCGGCTCATCAGCTACTGCACCCTGTACAGCATCGCCCGGTTCCGGGACCAGCGCCCTGCGGTGAGGCTGGGGGAATACTGCCATTGTGGATCCTCATGACCACCTTTGTGGCCCCCTCCAGTGCTGCCACAGGGGCTGACACTCTCTCTGCAGGGCCGGGATGCGGCTCGCCGGGGCTCAGCTGTCCCATTGCAGGAGGAGGTGCCCACCCCAGGGGGCACACGGCTGTCCCGAAGCTCCAGAGAGACCTCCGTGGAGATCTCAGCCATTGGCACAGAGGAGTCGGAGCGCAGTGAGTAGAATGGGCATGGAGAGGAGCTGAGAGGTGGCACAGGGGCTGTAAGCTGACAGCTGTGTGCTCGCCCTGCAGGTGCTGACCTCACTTCAGGGGGAGACATCTGGAAGCGTATTTACCAGCCCTCCTACATCCAGGAGCAGTACGTCCTGACGCACTGCTCGGTCAGCACGGAGCGCAGCCAGGGACTGCTGTCCCGCAGCTCCACCAGCAGTGAGTCCACTGGTTCCCGTGATGTGGCCCCTGACAGCGGCTCTGCAGCCCCCGACACTACCTCCCAGCAAGGCCAGAAGAGCCTGTCCCTCTGTGAGTCCTCCACCAAATCTGCCCCGCTGCCCTCGGCTCCTGCTGCCATCAAGGTAAAGAACGCACCAGGGCTTCTCTCTACCTGTCTGGGGCCTTGTCACACCACTGAGCCTGGATATGGGGATGTTAGGTTGGAAGCTGGAGGGCCATGGCCTGCATTTAGCCAGGGTCAGCTCTGGGTATTGCCAGCAAGCTCCTCAGATGGGTTTGTCTTGCTGGAACTAGAGAGCTGGGGACTAAAGAGCCAGTCCCCCCCAGGTGCCAGCACCCCTAGGCCAGTAGGCAACAGTGTGGCTAAGGAAAGCCTCAGCCAGCTCACGTCCTCACTGATGCTGCAGAAATGAAGTGGAAACCATGTGGCCGTCAGGCAGTGAACCTGCCAAGGCAGGGAGGGGGTGGTCTGGCTCCTGCCCGGCTGTCACAGCCCTCTGCCAAAGCCGCAGAATGCTCTGTTAGCGATGGATTTGTCCCTGCTGCTTTGTGTCTGGGTTTGGATCCAGCCTGGTCGCTGTGCCAGGGGAGGCTGCTCCCTGCTAAGCACAGTGCCGCGTCCCTGAGGCCAGGTGAGGCCAGCTGTCACCCAGCCCAGCACTGCCTGTTGCACCCTCCCGACGCGTTAGGTAACCCGCTGCACAATAGCACACACAGCTGGTGGCCTTTGCAGCTGAAATGTCAAGCGTAAGTGATTTCCCCAGTGTAAACCATCCCTGTGCTCCTGCTGCTAACTGTGGGTGCTGCAGCTGTGTCCCAGTGTGGGGTTTTCAGCACCCACCTGTCTGGAGCAGCTGAGCTCAGCCCCCACAAATGCAAACATCACCAAAAACACATAGAATCGTTGAACCGTTTGAGTTGGAAGGGCCCCTTAAAGACCATCTGGTCCCTGCACTGAACAGGGACACCCACAGCTCCATCAGGCGCTCAGAGCCCCATCCAGCCTGACCTTGGGTGTCTCCAAGGATGGGGCATCCCTCCTGTCTTCACGTCAGCCCTAGACAGATGTTTGCAAACTCACGTCTCGGTGCTGTCATTCCTTCCCATGTGCACTGAGCACTGCATGAGCACAGCCCGCTGTGAGGGAGGTGATGAATTTTGGGTGCCAGCTCACACTGCAGCAGGGCAGGGTGCCAGATATGGCTGCGGGGGTTGAGTGTTGGCAGAGCTGGACCTGCACTCTGTGCCGCTGAGCCCCGGCTCGCCGTGAGCTCCCCGCAGGTGCCGGTGTCACTGAGCAGCGAGGAGCTGGCACGGCAGCAGAAGGCGCTGGCACGAGCTGCCCTGGCCGGCCGCAGCTTCTCCTCACCGCACGGGGAGCTGGATGCACGCCGGCTCTGCCGTGCCCTGGAGAAGGTGTCCCAGAAGAGGAACCAGTCTGTGGAGGGGCAGCTGGACCAGCTGGGCCCCAGGACACCGCGGCTGCAGCGCAGCACTGGGGAGTCAAGTGAGTGCTGGCCCTGGGAATAATGGTCATCCCAGTGTCACATGGAGTCACTGCACTGACCCTGCGTCCTGGGCCACGCAGATAACCTCCTGTCACCGACCCACCTGGACTGGGACATGCTGGTGGAGCCCTCTTACCTCTTCAGTGCAGTGGTGCCCGAGGCCAAAGAGCCCGGTCAGGGTGATCCCTGCCTGCCCCTACGCTGCCACGTAGTGATCCACGGACTGCACGCAGGCCAGCCTGTGTCCTGGGAGGTGACGGCCTCACTGGAGGCCCTGCTGCAGCCACGAGATGGGGTGGGCAGTGAGGAGCCCCTGCAGCGGGTGGCCACAGCAGGGGAGAAACCATTGCATGGCTTGGCAGCACGGTCCGTCATCCAGGACAGCGAAAAGGCGGCACAGCGTGAAGCTGAGCTGGAGCAGGGTGAGTGCTGGTCCCTGTCCTGGTCACCATCACCATCACCGCTTGCTGACACCTTGCTCTGTGCAGGTTTCGCCCGCCGCTTCCGCCTGAAAGCCATGCAAACCAGCAAAGCCTGCAACGTGCCTTCCCTCTACACGTGCATGGTGCCTGTGGATGGGGCCACACGGGTGGTGCTGCCCGCAGCCCCGCAGGTGTGGAGCACAGGTAGGGCTGGGGGGGACGGGGTGGGGATGGGAAATTGAGCATGGCATATGCCAAGCTGCCATTGGTGCCTTGCAGCCACACGCAGCACAGGCATGGCGGGGAGCCGGCATCGCCGGCAACGGGATATGGAGGAGCGGGAGGCTCTCATTGGTGCAGGTATGGACCCAAACCCTGACATCCCACCCCAAGCCCTCAGGGACCTTGATGACCCTGAGCATAGCAGGGTGTCCCCCGAACTGCAGGTGCCCAGCCCAAGTTGGTGGTAATGAGGCTGCAGGAGGAATTGATCTCTGCTCCACGTTGGGCACAGGGTCAGCAGCAATGTGTCACGAGGACTGGGCTGTGCAGGTCGCCGGGCCTCAGTGACCTCAGTGCTTTGCTGTTTTGCAGAGAGGGATGAGGTCCCTGGGTCTCCGGTTAGTGCCTCCTCTGCCACCTCTGGCTGGGAAAAGCAGAACGGCTCTCACGGTACGGACACGGCCCTGGGGATGAACCCATCCCTGTGCACTGTGGCCTCTTTGCACTGCCTGCTTCTCCCATTGCAGGGCTTCCAACCAGCCCCTCGGGCTCCTCCATGGCTTCTCGGAAATCCACAGAGAGCATTGCTGGCTCCAGGTGGGGCTGCGCTGCATGGGTTCTGAGGTGGGGGGATGAAGCACCTCAATGGGAGGAGTCAGGCAGTGTCACCTCTTGAGTGCTGCAGGTGTGGGTGGGATGGGAGGGTGAGTGGTCCAGCCCCATCTTTGCAGCAGTGTGCAGGGGTCCTGCTACCCCTTACTAAGGGACAGGTGGCACCTTGCCCTATTCATTCACTGTTTGCAGGTTCAGCCTGACCAGGCGCAGGGGGCCCAGCCTAATGCTGCGACCACAGTGCCTCAGCCCTGAGAGCGAGTGCTCCAGCACGGCCGCCAGCCACAACTACCTTCCTCTGGTAAGGACCCTTCCAGGCTGTGCTTGGTATCACCAGCTGCAGCTGCAGAGGATGCTTTTCCAGTGGCTCTGAGGAGCACTGCTGCATCCACAGCATTGGGCAGCCCCTGCAACCCAGGTCCCCTCCTGCAATGCCAAGTATTGGAACTGCAGACAATCTGGGTCCCTGCTCGCTCCGCTCAGTCTCCTAACCCCCTTGCAGGTGCAGTTACAGCAAGCACGGGGGCTGTTCCAGCTCACTGAGACCTTTTCTGAAGTGGTGCAGATCCCCCTAGACCGCCTGCGCCGTGCCTCGCCCTATGCCTCCCACCGTGCCAGCCTCAGCCCCACATCCCCCATGGCCAAGAGCAGCCCCGGGGCAGGGCTGTGCACCGAGGGCGAGGAGCAAATTGCAGCCCCGGAGCCTGGCTCACCCCAGTCCCACAGCACTTGCTCTGAGGTGCCCAGTGCAGCCGTGTGGGCGCAGGCAGACAGCGGACATGGCTCCGAGTCTGACACCGCTCCCCATTCGGCCGCCCCATCAGAAGCGGGCTGGCAGGACGTGGGGCTGGAGGACCTGGAGAGTGCCAGCTGGGCCACAGCCGTGGCCCTGGCGTGGCTGGAGCATCGCTGTGCCAGCTTCTTCGATGAATGGGAGCTGGTGGCAGCCAAGGCAGATGCGTGGCTGCAGGCACAGCAGCTGCCCGAGGGCCTGGATGTGAGCTGCCTCAAAGGGGCGGCCCGGCACTTGTTCCTGCTGCTGCGGCACTGGGACGAGAACATCACACTGAACATGCTGTGCTACAACCCCAACAACGTGTGATGGCCGCAGGGGCCATCAATAAAGCTGCCTGGCTCGGTGCTGCCTGTGTGCTTCCATTCAGCCCAGAGACCTGGAGAACATCAACCCTTCCCCCCAGGGGGAGGGAGCAGACAGGAGGTCAGGAAACAGCCAGGCTGCAGGAGGGGCATCAAAGCCACTCAAGCCTTGCATCAAAGAGTTTTGCAGATGCTCTAACTTAACCTTGTTCCACATGCTGCCCTCAGGCACCACTCTCCAAAAGGAGTGCACTCTGGGCATTGTCACAGCACAAGGACATTGCAGCCAGGGAAGGGCCCCCAAAGCCCCTTTATTGGAGAAGTCCTGCCCAGCACGGGCTTCCACACTGCCCCCTTTGTAGTTCCAGGGCTCGTGGCCTTCCTCAGGTGGCCAGGAGCAACCTGGAAGGAAGGCAGGCAGAAGAACAAGCAGAGGAGCAGACCTGGAGTCCCTTCCCATTGTCCAGCCAGCGCTCTCACTTTGCCTTCCTGGAGAGGGGATCGGACTTCTTGCTGGGCTGGGGGGGCTGTAGGGCTGGTGGCAGGGCTGTGCCGTACCACAGCTGGAGCAGGATAAGTCCGTGACAGATGTGCAGGGAGAGGGAGCTGCAGACAGTGGAGGGGTAGGTGTTCCAGCAGAGCTCGATCACGCCCAGCAGCAGCACCCTGTGGGGGGAGCCAGGAGTTAGTAGGGGGGTACAACAGCCTCCTCAAAACCTCAGCAGCCACATAACACCGAGCCCTACCAGCACATACTTGGGCATGTGAGTGAGCTTGGAGGTCGGGGTGCACCACAGCAGGTAGGGCAGTGTGTGGAAGTACCAGACGTAGAACTGGTAGTGCAGGGAGCGGCTGCAGCAAATGCCCAGAAAGTTGGAGGAGAAGAGAATGAAGATGATCTGTGAGCAGGCATTGAGGTAACAAACCCAAGAAACTGGAAGTGCAACCCTGCTGTGGCTCGCCAGGAGCAGCCTTCCAGTGCTTGCCCTGCCCTTCCCATTCTCCTTGCCCCCCACCCTGCCAAAGGATATTGTTGACGCTCAAGGGAGGGGACGGGTGCTTCCTCTCGGCTGGATCCTTCAGCAGAGATAGGATGCTTTCTTTGGACCTGCTCGGAAAGCACAAACATCAGTTTCAGCTTCTCCAAGCCTTTCCCATCCCAGTTTCCCCCCATGAGCCACAACCCTGGGGGCTGACAGAATATGGCTGATGGGGGACCAGTCCCCACGGGGACACCCAGTTCTCACCTGTGCCATCGGTGCAGTGCAAAGAGCACCAAGCCAGCCAGGTGGGCCAGGAGCAGCCCGGCATGGAAAGCCCGGTGCTGGAACACCTCCTCTGGGAGGAAGCGCCAATTCACTGTCCACTTGAACTGGAACTGACGGCCCAGGTCGAAGGAGCGTGTCAGGTACCCCACGGGATTCTCCAGCAGGAAGGGCAGCCCTAGGGCCACCTGCAAGATACAGCAGCCAATAATGGGGGCTCCATCACCCCCACTGCATGCTGAGACATATATTGTGGACAGCCAAAGTTGGGAGCCCTGGGGGTCTGTTGTTAGCTATATGGGGCCAACACAGGGGCTGGAGCTGCAGCACACCCACCCAAGGGTCTACAAGACGCTCTGGTGACAGCAGGCAATGGCGAGTGGCAGGGACCAACCTGGAGCACAGCACAGATGCAGAGCTTGGGGATGCAGCCCAAGAGGCCAAAACGCTGTAGGAGGAGAAAGAGCAGCCCGGGTGCGAAGAGGAGGATATTCATCTTCACTGACACGGCCAGGCTAGGTGGGAAGCGGGGTTACAGCACGGCCTACACGGGGAGAGCCTCACTCTGAGGCCAGCCCCGGCGGCCCCACACCTGAACAGCAGGCAGCCCCAGGACCAGTGGTCCTCCAGAAAGAAGTTGATAGCGAGGAAGAGGATGGCCATGGCCACAGGGTCGTTGAAGAGCCGCAAGACGAAGATGGAGTGGATGCGGTAGGAGGCGCAGCACATGAAGAAGAAGACGTACGGGGGGACCTGGCGGGACAGAGGCTCAGTGCGGGGCCTGGCACACACGGGGCGGCACATGGCGCCGCTCGGCGTGGTACCCCTACCTTGCCGGTGCGGCAGTAAATGCGGAAGACGAGCAGCAGGTTGAGCAGGTAGAGCCCGGCGAAGATGTGCTGCGCCAGGCGGATGTCGGCCCCGCGGCCCGTGGCGTAGTACAGCCCCAGGAAGAGGTACACAAAGCCGGCGGGGTAACTGCGGGCACACACCGGGCGGGCCGCGTTGCCCCCCATCCCGCCCCACACCGCCCACCTCACAGGCCCCATACTCACACCAGCGGCCCGGTGTCGCCCCGCAGTTGCGTGTAGTCGCGGGTGCCGTTGGCGAAGCCCTCCACCTCCTGCATGTACGCCTGCCAGTCGATCTCGGTGTCTGTGGGGCGGGTGGGCGGCTGAGGAGGGCGGCTCGGGGCTCCCCTCACGCCGCCCCGCACCGCCCGCTACTCACAGGGCACCCTGCGGATCACCCACAGGTTGACGCCGCCCTCCGCCAGGCACAGGCAGGCGGCCACCAGCGGCGTGTAGCGGGGCTCCAGCAGCACCTCCCGACAGACCCGGCGCAACCTCACCGCCATGCCGCCTCCCCCGACGGAACTCTTTACTGATGAGGACGCGTTTCCAGCCGGAAGCCCTAAGCGGCAGGATCGGAAGTCCTTAACGACGAGACCGGAAATCTGTAGGCAGCGCGGCGCTCCCAGCCGGAAGCCCTTAGCATATGCACGCCGGAAGCTGCACGTGTTTCGCCGCCGTCGCCATGGAGCGGCGCCCCCCGCCCGCCGCCGCCAATCGGTGCTACGCGCAGCGCCGCTTCTGGGAGGAGCGGTACCGCCGGGCGGGCGCTGAGCCCCAGGAGTGGTTGGGCGGCTTCGAGCGGTTCCGCGCGTTGCTGGAGCCCGAGCTGCGTCCCGAAGACCGCATCCTCGTGCTCGGTACGAGCGCGGTGTAGGGTGGGAGGTGGCCCCGGGGCTCGGAGGGTGCGGTTGTAGTGGTGCGGGTCGGGGCGGGGGGGCGGCGGGGCTGTGTCAGTGCGCACTAATCCCACCTGAGCCGCGCGGCTTAGCGGACTGAGCTGAGCCGGGCAGGTGTCGTCAGGCGGTGTCATCGCTGATCCCTTTAGCGGCTCAGCGGCTGTGGACAGCGACCCCCGGGGCTGAGCTGTGCCCCGCCGTGCCCGGCTCGGCACCGCGCTGCCATCCGCTGGGGTCCGGGGAGATTCGGCGGGAGCCCGCTAGGGGGTCCCGTTGGAGTCACCCCCCGGATGAGCGCCCCCGGGACACTGCTCGGCTCATGGATGGCACGGACTGGGTTGGGGGATGCGAGGTTATTGGGGTCTCATTGGGGTGAGGGCACAAGATCTTGGGGGTCCCATTGCTGTGGGGAGCACAAGGTCTTGGTAGTCTCATTAGGATCAGCCCCTGGCTGGGTATCCCCAGGACATTTCTACTGGGGTCCCTGGGGATGTGGGCAGGGTTGAAGGGCACAGGGGTTCCGTTGGGGTCCCAAGGGGTACAAGGCTGGGCCCCACTTAGGGGTCCCATTGAGATTATCCCCAGCTGAATGTTCCTGAGACAGCATTTGGCTCCTGGGGTGCATTGGCAGGGTTGGGGGATACGGGCAAGATCGGGTGGCATGCAGTGTTTTGGGTGTCACTGGGGACATCCCCCAGCTGAGCATCCCCAGGACATCCCTGCTCAGGTCACAGAGGATGCGGACAGGGTTGGGGGGACATGGTGGCAGGATTATGGGATATGACATCTTGGGGTTCTCACTGGGGTGCCACTAGGGTTCCAGGGCACAAGGCAGGACCTTGCTTAGGAGTCCTATTGGACTGAGGGACACAAGGGGGGATTCCACCTGGAGGTCACACTGAGTCAGTCCCCAGCCACGCATCCCTGGGACAGCACTTGGGTCCTGGGGAGCATGGGTTGGGGAGCACAAGGATTTAGGATTCCTATTATGCTCCCGTTGGAATTGGGAGCTCAGGGTCTTGGGATTGTCCTATTGGAGTCCCATTGGAACTGGTGATGCAAGGCAGGGCCCTGCCTGGTAGTCCTATTGGGACCAACCCCCCACTGAGCATCCCCATCCCTGCACAGGCTGTGGGACCAGCGCCCTGAGCTATGAGCTGCACGAGCTGGGATACCGTGACGTCACCAGCATCGACTTCTCACCCGCCTGTGTGGAGGCCATGCGCTCCCGCTATGCCCACTGCCCCCAGCTGCGCTGGGCCATCATGGACATGCGCTCCCTGACCTTCCCTGACGCTTCCTTCGACGTGGTGCTGGAGAAGGGCACGCTGGACGTGCTGTTGGTGGAGGAGGCTGACCCCTGGCATGTGTCCTCCCGCGGTGCCGCTGCGATGCGCCGGGTGCTGGCAGAGGTATGGCAGGGATGGGGCGGTGCCCCCTCACCCTTCCTCCCCCAGGTCCCTGAGCGATAAGTGATGGGGCTGGAGGGGCAGGGGAAGATACTGCCCCAAGCCCTTTTGGTGCCTCCCGCAGACTCTCGTAGCCCAATTCCCCAGGAGCGTCGCATATATTGAGCCCCATCCCCACGGCTATGGGTACACAGGGGGCAGTGTGGCCTTGCCAGCCTCAGGCAAGGTGACAGCAGTGGATCAGTGACAGCCCGTTAACCCCCCCCCCCATGCCAGCTCAGCTTTGATCTCCTTAGCGGGGTCCCTGTCCTGCAGTCCCCACCTCAGTGTTGCCATGGAAACCTCCGTCAGCATCAACAGGGCTGTGGCGTTGCTACGGGGACGGGTGATGCCTCGGGGCCCCCATTAATTGGCAGCAGAATGCAACAGGGGGGGCAGTGGGGTGCCGGCAGCCCCCAGCCCTCCTCCCCAGGGGCTGACATCAGAACCACGGCCCCCCCGTGGCTGGGGCTGCCCCCCATCCCCTCGTGCCCCATAGCATCCCAGCTGAGTGGGGCACCCTGCACGCTGCCAGCAACGAGCCCAACCCTGGCATCCCATCCCTGCCTGTCCTTGTCACTGGGCCAAGCAGTAAGGATTTAGGGCTTTTTTTTCTCTTTTTTTTTTTCCCATTTTTAATCCTGCATTCAATCCCTGCCCTCCCCCAGCACCGCCGGGCACAGCACCATCCTTTGGTCCCCGCTGTCCTCACAGAGGGCTCAGCCCTCTCCCTGGTGGGGCACCCCACTGCTTTTCCCACCCCTTTGCTGCATTGGACCCCCCTTACCGATCCCATTGATGCCTCTGACCTGGAAACCTCCATTATGCCACCGCTGTCCCGGGGGGGCTGAGCAGCCCCCGCCCCATAATCCTCTTAGGGAGCCCCCTAACGGGATCACCGCTGTGTGGTGACGGGGGGGGGGGGATGACTTAGGGACGCCCCTGGGGACATTCCCGTCCCTATGCCCAGTACTGGGGGGGGGCCTGTCCCAGTATGGGGTGGTCCTTGGCCAATAATGTCATGGGGATTTTTGGGATGGAGCCCCGGTGCTGTGCCGGGATCCCATTGCCGCAGCCACCCCGGCACTCCTTGGCATGCAGAGCACGCGGGAGCCGGCCGCGAGAGCCTTTTGACATTGTATAAAGCCAAGCAAGAGAATTGATGTTCTTTTCCATCCTATTAGCGGGGGCTTAGCTCCAGCCAGGAGAAAATGGTGATTAAAGGGCCGAGTCCTTCCCCATTCCAACTGCACCTGGGGGGGGGGGGGGGGGGGGGGCGGGGGCCGGGGGGGA
>NW_024962781.1:0-1743 GCF_019238085.1 Lagopus leucura | reverse complement strand
CAGCGCCGCCGGGAACCCCTTCCTCCCCCCGCCCTCCGCCGCGGCCATTTCCTCGGACAAATAATGCCGGATGTTCTGCCGGGCCGAGCGGATCAGGGCTCCGTCAATGTCCAACCCCACCACCCTGCTGGGCCCCCAGCGTTTGGCGATGCTCAGCGTCACGTGGCCCACGTTGCACCCCACATCCAACACCTCCTTGCCGGCGAACCACTCGGCTTTCATCGCCTTCAACCTGCCGTCCTCGCAATCCGGGTTGCGGTAGCCGTAATATTTACAATAATTCCCGTATTGGAACTTTTGGGTTTTACGCCTCCGAGCCGCCGTTGTCGCCGCCGAGCTTTTGCTGCCTCCGTTGCCGTTTTTCCCTTTCTCCGGTGACGCCGCGGGGCGGCCGGGCTCCGATTTACTGCAAGTCCTCCTCCTCTTGCGGTGCCGGCTGTTGGAGCAGGCGGTGCTGCCGGTGCCGCCGCCGGCCGCGTTGCCGTGCTCGGTTCGGCTCTCCGGCTCCGCGCCGCTGTTGGCCGCGCCGCTGGTGCTGTTGTTGGCTCGCTGCTGGCCGCGGTGGCGATGCCGACGCCTCGTCGCTTTGGCCGGGGAAGCCAAACGGAGCCCGTCGTCGTCCCCCCCACCCGGGGCGTTGAGGCTGAGCGGGTCGGTGATGTCGCGGGGGATGAGGATCTCCACGGGGTCGCGGCCGCGGGCGGGGAGCGGGGAGGATTGCGGGGTGCGGGCGTTCAGAGCTCGGCTCACCTCCTCGTCCAGGAGGCTGTTGAGGTTCAGCGGGTCGAAGATGTTTCCCCCCAGCAGAAACTCGGACGGCAGCGCCGGGTCGCATTCCGACGTCGCTCTCCGGCGCCGTTTCCACGGCGGTTGTTTCGGACCGGCGCAGCTGCTCCGCCGCTTCCCCCCCCCGCCCCCTCCTCCTCCTCCTCCTCCTCCTGCCGCTCGGAAGCCGTTCCGCGGTCTCGGGGCCTCCCCGCCGCCCTCCCCTTCCTCACGGCCTCTTCGCCGCGGAGGCCCGGTGGGAGCGGCGGGGCCCGGCGGAGGTCCTCCCGGCGGTTCTCCCGACCGCAACGGAGGCGGAGGGGCCCGGAAGGCGTCGGGTTCGGCAGCCATCTCGATCATGGCCCGCACGCCGCTCCGCCCCGCCTCGCCGCTCCGCCCACCGCCGTTCACCCGGAGCCGGAGCGGAGCCGTGCGGCGCTGCCACCTCCCTCCCGCGATGGCAGGCGCGTCGCACTCTGCGCCGCCTTATATAGACGACGGGCGGGGCTAGGAGACGCCCCGCCCACGGGCGGAGGGGCGGCCAATGGCGTGTGGCGCGCGGAAGGCGGGTTGCGCCAATCGGACGGAGGCGGAGCGAGCGGCGGCCAATGAGAGGAAGTGGCGCGCGGAGGAGGGGGGCAGCGACCAATGGTTGCGCAGCGGGTCGGGGGCCTCGCGGGGGCCTTCCAGAGCGGGGCTGCCCTCGGCGATGCCTGCGCGAAAAGCTCGAGCTACCCCGCAGCTCCCGGCCGTTTCTCGCAGTTGCTGCCGTTGCCCCCCGTTATCCCGGACGGTGACAGAGCGGAGCGGAAGTCGTCGCTCGGCAGTGGCTGCCCCTCGCCACGGCGCATGCGCAGACACTCAGCGCACACGGCGCACGCGCCGCTCTCCGGCTCTCCGCGAGCGCTGCGCATGCGCACCGGCGGCGCGACGCGGGAGGAGGGCGGGAGGCGCATGCGCAGTGCGCGCGCGCGCGGC
>NW_024962780.1:0-11552 GCF_019238085.1 Lagopus leucura | reverse complement strand
CAGCTCTTCAAGGGGGTCTTAATTCTCTGCACAATTTTGCACGAAAGTATCAAAGGATTTTAATATGCTGACACTTGCAACTTCTTCAGGAATTTCTCTCTCCTTGTTGCTGGAATTTCACATCCAAGAGCTGTTACAGCTCAGAGCTTAGAGGAAGTTGTGCATTTCTTTTAAAGATAGGTTTTCACCTCAAACTGATTTTAGAATAACGTTCTCTGTGACCTGGCAGAGAGAATAAATTGTTTACTGATAATTGAAATTCTTAAGGAAAACACTGAGCTGCAGAGGGGAGAATGACTTGATAGTGTTGGCTGTATCACAGAGACCAGCTTTGTGGTGCAGGAAAGAGAATGGATGAGTGTCAGGTAGGGTTGTAGGCATGAATCACAAAATGATCCAGGTTGAAAGGGACCTCCAGTATCATGAATCTCCAACCCCCCCGCCAAATACTAGATGGCAGAGCCACCAACCTCTCCATCTAATACTAGACCAGGCTGCCCAGTGTCCCATCCAACCTGGCTCTGAAGAAAGATACCTGCCAAGGAAATGTCTTGTAAAAGGTTAGAAAGACTGCTGCAAGGACCTGTAGAAAACCCTTGAATATAGCAGGGTCTAGAGGTAGAAGCCTTGGCCACCATGAAACACAAACTTCCTGTGAGAATGAAAAGAAAGCTCTAAGGAGAATTTATCGCATCTTTTAATACTTAAGAGGAGACTTATAAAGATGGAAAGAGACTTCTTGTGAAGGCATGTCGTGATAGAACAAGAGGTAATGGAAGCCGTAAAATAGAGGATCCTGAGAAGGGACAGGGCCACACAGTTAGCAACTAACACGCAAGAATAGTTACAGATAGCAGGAAAGGAGTAATCAGTTCATGCCTATAACAGAAAAGGCACTAGGAACAATGACCGACTTTTCCTTCCTTGGAAGGACAAATCTGAGTTTCTTGCCTATGCCTTCAAAATAACAGAAAAGCCCCAGAGGGGTGCTTGGCTAGCTGGCAAAGGCCTGCACCAAGTGTAACACAGACCTTGTGACTTGCAGGCATGCAAGGCAGCCTTCTTACTGGATTGGGTGGGACAAACCACTGACTGGTGAAAAGCCAGTGCCAGAAATGGCAGAATGTCAGGTGTGATAAGCTCTTCAGGCTTTGTACTACTTTTGTGCCCATCTGAGTGAACCCTTTACTGTGGATTCCTGTAACCTCCAGAGCTGCAGGCTCCAACCCTGAGTCCACGGATAACAATCTCACATGTGCAGACATCAAGTGTGGTACATACAGAGGTAAACACGTACAGTGCTTGGCCTCAGAAATTCAGCAGCTGTTGTTTGAGAAGTTACTGAGAGCAAGTCCAATCACTTGGACAGCCTATCCCTTTAGGACATCCTCATTTGCTTTTGTCTTTCCTTCTTAATCCCACTGATCGCAAATGAAAAGCAAAGAGAACACAGCAAACACATGAACCCGGAGAGCAGCTGACAGCATTTTTTTTCCAGGCAAAGTGCACTCACATGGTAGGACACAGGTGCCTACAAGAGAGCAGGCCTAGAACAACTTGATGCAAACAGTAGCCTTAAGCTACTCGTGTCAGTGTCCAAGAGAGCATGATGGCTTTGAGGAATCATCTAGCAGTCTCCCAGGGCCCTGCTACCTTCCTCATTAAACGTAGAACAAGGCTGCAGGGTGTGTTTGTGTGCTTCAGCTAGTCCTTCCCAGGGGGAGAGCTGGAGTCAAAGACAGTGCAAAGAGCTGGCAAGTGGATCCAGCATTAAGACTCAAAAATGGCAATAAAGGAAAAAAGCAGCAGAGGGAGAAAGAGTGCAAGGCCTCTTTCGTCCCCATGTAACTTAGAAAATCCTGTGTAGTACAATGTTGTTAAAATGGTATTAATCGAGCCAGCAACAACAGCTTTCCCCCACACAACTGGATATACTGTTTTCTCTGAAGGCAAAATATTTGAATGCCATGGATAGTTCCCTGGACAGCTTGGTGCATCAGAAAGAGGCACTACACTAACAGACCATCTGGACAGCAGGAAGTGCCTGGAGTAAGCTTTAGACCCATTGCAGCATCCATGACATAAGTGGCTCTGCTGCTAAGTGCCGAGGCTGGAACACAAGCATCCCAGCAACCAAGAAGCACGGGAGAACAATGTCAGGGTTTGTCTTCATCATCTCATAAACTGAGCATTTATTGTGTAAAGGACAGTTCACCTTCCCATAAATGATGGTGAGTCTGGGAAAAAGGGGAAGATAATCCCATGGTCATCCCTCCTTTAACTCCTGGTATGGCAGAACAAAGAGGTCACTTGCTCTTCTCAGAAGCAAAGGTGAGCTTAAATGAGACATAGGATGTAGCCTCAGGAAGAAGACAAGTAGTTTTAGCCTTTGCACCTTCACCAAGGCTCCTTCTGTCTCAAGTCAGGCTTGAAACTGCTGAAAAGCTTTTGGAAAATGCCTGTTCTTCCTCCTAAAGTTTTGAACAGAGACAACTTGCTGTGACAGCAGTAACGAAAGCACATAATCTCTATTGCAAGCAGGCAATAAAAACATTCAGTTGTCTTTTGAAGTTTATTATGTATATCTATTTATCATGTAATTCATTTTCTCTAATACCTTTTATTTTAAAGTCTCACTGGTTTAAAGAACAGGCAGGTCCATATGCAGATGCTCATCTGTGCTCTCCTACCTGCACTTAATTAGTTGCGAGTTGCTTCAAAAACAATCTAGGACAGTGCTTCCATTGCACACCTCTGAGGTCTGAGAGCTTCCTGTGTTCCTACTTCCCAGAATATGTCCTAAGTACTTCTATTCATCTGATAAAACAAAACAAAACAAGACAAAAAAACAGCTCTGTGCTGACTGACAGGGAAAGTTGGACAAATGAGGGGTTGCTTTTACTCTGCCCCCTCCCCATCCACTTGCCTTCAAGTAACTTTTTTGCTCTGTCACCCAGTTCTGTTTAAAAACCTTAGAATACAGATGCTTATCATTAACACTTCAGGTTGGGTAACCGTGCCAATCAGCGTGATGGGCAGATAGCTGGGGCTCATTTTCAGAACCATGCCATTAGTCGTGGTGATGACAGCTGCAGACGCTGAATTTCTCATACTAGGAAATAAACAAAGTTAGCTATTTATTATTTTTAATAAAATAATTGCTTTAATGCAGTATTTAAAATAATTTTAAACATCTGATCAATAAGATACAGTACACAAATATGGAAAATGCTGCACTTTACATAAAAAGTAAAGCTAAGCATTTAATTATACAAAACAATTTTGCCTGATGCTATCAATATCTTGCAAACTATAGCTTAGTCAAAGTACTGCTTTTCTTATATATATATATATGCCATATATACATATATAAATAATTTACAGCATTCATTGGCTAGATTTGTTTACTACTGTTTCAACACCAAAAAAAAACCTGACTCAAAACTTACTGAATTTGGTAACTATATGCAGTGGTTCTGATGGTAGAGGGTGTTTAAGTTATCACTTTAAAGTTTTGAAGTAGCATGCCAAATATCCATAGGAAGCTTGTTCCTTGAAAGAAAATAAGTTTTAGCAGGAAGCCATTCAATATATCAGTGCCTTTCCCACTTGTCCTGGGAAGCAGCCATGCTATGCAGCACTGTGTCATGGGAGGCAAAGTGTCTGGAGGCTGGGGAGAAGGGTGACCTGGAGCTTTTCCCTCCTACCGCAAGGCAATCTTTACCAGCAGAGCAGAAAATCTTTGAATCTATTCTAGCAGTCTTGGTAGTCTGAGCATCCTCCTCACTGAATGGAAACAAGGCAACTGACTAAACTAACTACTTTCTACTTGAAAAGTTTCCCTGCTATACCACATTAAGGTATGATAAACATTAAGCTGACAACTAAATCAGTATTCTCAGTAAAGCAGTGAATCCTCTGCTTTGCAAACACTATGCTTCTCCTTAAGAGTCTCTAGCTGTAAAGTTTCAGAATATTTAACACATCTCAAGTCATCCCTTTCTTGCAGTAACCCAGGCTTTGGTTTATTTCTTTCTAAATATATGCTTAAATCCATTGCCTTTTTTTTGTTTTTTGTTTTTTGTTACCTACACATCTGTAAGAGATCAGTTTCTTTTTTTACCCTTCTTTTTCAGGCTTTTTTACTCCCTGTATTCAAGTTCAGTAACTCCAGATTTTCCCAAACATCAAAGTATGCCCTACCTACAACTGCTTGGTGTACTTTAACCACAAGAATGACCAATTTGTTCATCCTTCCTCAATCACTTTTCTCTGCAGAAAGGGGAGGGGGACAGTTTGGAGTGATGTGTAGAAGACAAAGTGTCCCTCACTCCTTCTGTTTGCTACTTCGCTCCACAAAGTAACATTCAGTAGTAATTCTAAACCCAGAACATTTAAGGACATCTGATTTAAGGAGATTTGTTGAGACAAACACGCAATACATTAGCATGTTGATTGACTGCTGGTTCATGAATAAATACAATTGTCATGCTGTGCAGTGCCTTTAAAGAGTTACTTGCCCCCTAGATAAGGTTGGATTAGAAGAAGGCACTACAAACAGATGTTGCAGATTCTGGAGTACTGAAGCAAGTAACGTACATAAACTAGTACACATATCGAGCCCTCAGAGCCTGCAAGACACACAAATGCAAGGTAGTCAGGGGCTTGTGTGTACAGCTCAGTGTTTTCACTGGTTTACAGACTGGTTTAAGCCAAACATTATTAAAAACCCTACCGGTGCTAAGTTAGGTATTTAATAAAAATGTTTATCTGTAAACAAGAGTTATCCTTACAACGGATCGTTTTCCAGAAATTGGAATTTCAAGACAGTGCAACAATGCTTCAGTGTTTTCTTTGGCAGTAGACAGCAAGTTGAAATGTGAAATTCAAATCACTTCAGAAGAGCACGGTACAAGGTTAGAGAATGCTTCATCTCCCTCTCTTGTTCCATGCAGAATATCAAGTCCCTGAGACAGACACGAGTTATTCTTGGACGAAGAAGCTGTTTTGTAAGGCTAAAATTTGATGACCCAGGAGCAATTCCATTGCTGTTCAAACCCTAAGAGTAGAAGGGGAAAGAAAAAAGAAAAATATTAACATTTCATGTCAATACAAGTTTTTAAATCAAATTGGTTGGGTTGTAATGCCTACGTGCATAGAAGCAACCTGTTGATATTCAGCTTTACTTATTACAAACCAGAAATCCAGATGCCCTTGGTACATTCAAAAGACAAAGCAAACATGCCAGTTAATGGTTTACTCCAGTCAAAGCAATGAAAAAATTCTTACAAAAAAACTCCTTTTTTTCCTTAAACTGTATTATTGTAAGATAGGTACTGCTGTTTCACTGAAGTCGTACTAAACAGCTGTGCTTTCTCACTACAAGCTCACAACAAAGGTGGTACTACCACTGTTCCTGTGCAGAGCTGTGTTGTGCTCCTAGTTGCAAGAACTCCAGATGTTTACATCTCTTCTTAAAGAAAACCATCACTGCGATGGGCATGAGCCTTGAAACGTGGCCAGGAGAAACTTTTATCCTGGCCATCACCTCTCAAATATCCTTTACAAAAGCAAGACATAAACACAGCCCAAGCATCTGTGCATTCAGAATGCTGTATCCAAGCCTATCCATTTCAGACAGCAGCCTCACTTGGTTATGAAAGCACAATTGGTGTGCAGATGATGATGTTTAGTAGTTATACATTCAGGCTATTGGAATGAGCAACCCCCATGCATTCCAAAATGTCCCAAGATTTATTATTAGGGGTGGGGAGCAGGAAGAAGATTACCATGAGCTGCACAATAGACTGGCTACTTATCTTGGAGCCAATCTATGCTACACAGCCAGTCTCTTATCACTACTGGAGGGTTCTTGGTAATGAATGCAATTTGTACAAATACGAGTGCTCAGTCTCTGTAACTTCAGCAAGGCAATGCCTGCCAGCATCAACACCACTTGGAGATGGTGTTGCTTGGATGCTGTGCTAACTATATCAATTCTTACCCTAACACTCTGTAAGACTTCAGCAAAATGACTTTGCCCACTTTGCTTAGGGAAATCTGGTTTAAAAACCCATATATTAGATACAAATATCAGTAGTGGACTATTTATAGCCGTGAATGCTACTGTTGTTAGGAGAAAAGCATTGAAATTTATTTACAAAAAAAAAAAAAAAAAAAAAAAAAAAAAAAAAAAAAAAAGGAAAGAAAAGGATTCACCAGAGAGCACATACTAGCCACGGAAAACCCAGGGCATATTGCAGAAATGGAAGCTGTATTTCTTACTAGCAGCATGCAGGGTATTCAGCACCATTTCATTTGCTTTACAGTCGATACTATTAAACACTATGAAATGCCATCATTTGAAACTTTCAGTTTGTTAAATGGCTTGGAACAAATGCGTGTGTGGGGAAGACTGCTGGCCACATAGCACAGAGAGGGCACTGCTGTCCTGGTAAGACACAAGGGGGTCACAGTTCAAGTTTGTCATATGACAGCCCCGAAGGATCCAGGGAAAAGATAGCTCTGCAATGCAGCTGCCAGCACGGGTTGAAAAGGAGGTCAGTCCAACAGGATGCGGCAGAAGGCCTGAGGCAATGTTATAAATGAAACAAACCCCAAGGGTTTGCAGGAACCCAACAGTAATGTCCTTTGTAATTCAAAGAACTTTATGGAGGGGAAAGTATTTTCTCTCTAAATAGTCATTAGACTACGAGACTTACCTTTAGAAAGATGCAAACCAAAGCCACCTCAATGCAGTTTTCCTCCTTACAAAAAGAAGGCAGACATCACAAATCTCCGAGTCTGCTTTGGAAGCTATCAGAACAGCAAGCTGTTAAAACAGAGAAGCTGCCCATGCTTGAGACAGAATTATGGATTTGTTTATGCTTAAATTCTTTCCCATCGTGCCCAATGCAGGGACACAGAGTGATGTTTTGGAGTAAAGTCACTTCCAAGGCCAAAGCTTCTGTTTGCTAAGACAGTTCACATTTTTCAATTTCACACAGCATCAACAGGCCTATCGGAGCTAAGTACAGTATTTGAGGGGCTCTTCAGATAGCTACTGAACCTATCTAAACCAATGGTTGCCACATCCATGTTAAAAAAAAAAAAGGCCCCTCTGTGCAAGATGGTTTAAAATCACAGTAGTCACACAGCACAGCAGAGGCCATCCCAGCTCAGACTGGACTACAAACAGGCTCTGTATGGTCAGGAAACTCATCCTACGTTACAAAACCTCCTGCATGTCTCTGATCAGTTTACACGGGGATGAGCAGTGACTAGTTGCCTCTCACAGCTGCATGGAAGATGGATCTTTCACGGGTTTTGAACACTGGAACAAACAGCGCAGGGTGATAGAGTGTCTGTTTTTAATAAAACATTTAAGGAATCAGAAGTAAAAACAGTTGAAGTTATGTTGTCACCTGCATACCACAATGAACCATCACACGCAAGCTTCAGTGTTCCCAGAAGCCTGCTCTTGAGCAAGTTCCTTCATCCTTCCTTAGACAAGTACCAGCAGCCTTTTACTTTGCATTTCATATGCCCCTTCTTGAAAGATCTCTGATGCTGCTTTTCAGACATTAGTATTCATGTTAGAACAACACCAGTCTGCTGTACCTTACTCCCAGATATCTCTATTATGTTCCCTCCAGTGGGGCAGCAAATTGCTATGCAAAAAATAGAAAAAACTGTCTTGTTAGTCTGGGAGGCTCTTCATAGCAGAAGTCTTCTGTCTACCCTCAGACACATTTGTCATCCTTTTCTGAAGAGAACTGAAAAATAAGGCTTTTAATTATCAGTACCTCAGTGAGCAAACAAACAGGAGAATTACCCAGCATACGTACTGCCTGCCCAACAGGGTATCAGCAGCAACGCTGCAGTTTTAGTATAGCTTACAGACCCCATCTGTAAGTTAAGGAAGGTACTGCAGCAACTGGGCTCTGCGCTACTGGAAACCAACTCTCACAGCATGCAGGACAGCTGGCTTAAAGCCAGCAAAGCTAGGCTACACAGGCTGCAGTTCTGTGCTTCACATACCCTCAGAGTCCAGTCAAATCAGCAGCACTGTCAGAGCAACCGCCTTTGTGATCCTCATAGCCTTCTGTATATTCCTAACAGAGATCAGTTACTTTTACTGACTGTGGCAACAGAAAATACTGTGGAGCTCCTGCAGCAGTTCCATACCTGTTTTACAGCTCCTGTGGTCAGGAGCCTGCTCCCGAAACACAACTTTAAGATCTTTAGAGCTCTCTCCAGTGGCCAGATGAAGAATTAAATATTGATTCTCTTTTGAAAGGCAAGAGTGAATTTGACCAGAGCCACAGCTGTCACGACAGTAAGGCTGAAAGACAAGACCCTTCCTTTACCTGAGCTATCATCATTCTCCTAATTCCTAGTCTCCCAGGTACTTGGAGCACACAATATAGAAGTCTGCATCTTAAACACTGCAGGAATACCAGAGCTGTTCAGAGCTATTACACAGGACTTGAAGCAACACTCAAAGGTCAACAGAATCCTGCCTTCTACGAACCTGCATAAGGCTCAGTGAGCTCACCTGGCAGCGAATACATTCTCTTCCCAAATTTAATGGCTTCCCATCAACTGCATTCAGAATTTTCAACTCTTGGTGTGGTTTCGCAGAGGTGCACTTTAAGGCAGCAAAACTTCAATCAGATGTTAAAAGTAGAGTCACAAGCTCTCATTTTAATTTATGGCGAGGCATAAATACTTCTAAGCCTCAATGCCAAGAGGGTAAACTATCAGTGCAGCTTTGCTGTGCATTACAAAAATATCACCAAAAAAAGGAAACAGTAAGGAGACAGTTTTCAATGGCATTTGTGAACAGTGAGAAGTTGCAGCTGTTTGTAACAGATACACTGTTGGAAGGCGGTACAAACAGCAGCCAGCACAACTACTCTAATTCAGGTTCAATCCCCAACTCACTTGTGGCCACACTGAGTTCTGTGATAGCCAGTGTGTCCTGTACATCAGTCTCCTGTCTCATAGAATAGAAGAGAAAAAAGGTTAAAAAAAAAAAAAGCCATAAACATGTGAAGTGCTCACTTTTCTGGATCTCAACAAGAAAGGCAACCTGTCAGAATTCTGGAAATGTTGATTATGCAAATAAGTGCATAATTTAGGCTAGAGTGAATTTAGGCAAAGTGAAAGAAGTTGATACTTCAGTGGCAAACCAGCATACTGATTCTGCCTATTCTGTCAAGCCTCACAGTCTGCTAGAAATACTCCCACACTCGCAATGCTAAAATACTGCGCTACTCAATGTTTATAAAAATGATTTATTTTTTAAGAAGTTGTTTTTGCTGTTGTTGTTTTTCATGTGTTGACATTTAAATCTCATAGACCATTAGGACAGATCAAGCTGATGTCTGAAAGGCTCAGATCTGTTTCCTGACTGTTTTCGCATACAGCTGAAAACAAACATGTATATTTATGATGTTATCTGTAGTCTACAAAGAAGTCTCACCAAGCTGTCAGATCTATACAACAGAGAATGCTATCCAACTACACATTTTCCTCAGATTTCATTGCAACATTCCTACAAGTCCTTTCATATGTAGGCAACAACATGCTTTACATATTGAAACAAATTACTGTGAATGCAACGTCAGTTTATTCACTATTATGCCCAAGATTCATGTACGCATGTCACTTCGTGTGGCTACATCAGATGCTTAATCTGTACCTGGAGGTAATGAATACTATACAAATATGTCATGTTAGTTAATAGACAATTATTAAGCTGAAATTTTCTGGCTCTTTGCCACATCTTTTTAAGCAATGTATTGTCAACTAAATTATAAATTGCTTGACCCTTCACATGTCATCAACATTTCTGCGTTACCAATATGTTCAGCCTAAAGCTACAGTGCAATTAGTCATTTAAATTGCAGATATCTTTCACACATAAGAAGAATTAAGTTCCCATCTAGCACAGAGAGAGCACAATGTGGGCCGATGAGCTGTGGTTCTGAAACGAATGAATGGCAGGCAGGAATATTTTGTCCTATTTACAGGGGAAAAAATTCACATCAAGTGTATGTATGGCCTAGACTGACAGCAGCCAGAAAATTCAGAGCTCAAATTGAAACTCCATAGCTGATAGGGCTTTGCCCACATATCTGCTGCAAGATCTAACTAGTATAGCTTCAATATATTTTCTCATACCTTCCCCAAAGGTATAACTACACTGTAGACTTCTCAGTTGTCCAACAGCTTGAATTGAGAACTAGAAATCAAAATCAAAAGTCTGCGTATGTTATGCATATGCAAAGTAGAAAAAAAGAAAAACTCTCCTGTATCGCTTTAGACCTATGTCTCAAAATGGGCTAGGACAGAGAAAGGAGAGAGAGACCAACACAGAGAGACACTCACTGAGAGGAAGAAGAAAACCTCTCAAGTGTAGAAAGATTTTGTAGCCTGGCTCTGAAGACCTACTTACATGTGAGTAGTCTAATTTAAAGTGATTGATTTTAAATTCATTTTCTGTAGCTTTTAAGAAGATACCTTAGCAGATTATCGTGTACCAATATGAAACAGCAGTTAGAAGCTTCTCTGTACCCCACAGATACAGACAGGGCAGCAAACCCATCCTCCTTCACCACAGAATCAAGTTTAATTCACATTCAGGCACAGCCACATCCTTCACACAAATATCAAAGGAGATGGATTATGCTATTGTGTCCTCTCAGGAAGTCAAAAAGGTGGCAGTAAGTTCTTAAGCTAATACTTCTAATAGTGTAAAGCCACATGCCTCTTCCCTTGACTGCCATGCATCCCTTTGTCAAACATAAAAAAAAAAAAAAACAACCAAAAAACCAAACCAACGTGGTAATTTGATTGTCACACTGTGGGAAAACAAACTCTCTCTTCCTCAATCATTTGGTTTTCCTTCATTTTGCATGAAAGGACTTGTTGCTCAATGGCTTAGATCTTCCTAGGTCAGCCCAAAGAATATCTCCAAAGCTTAAACATGCACCATTTACAGAATATGTTTGATCCACATGCATACTGGCATCCTAATCTGTAAAACAAGCAGAGTAAATTTAAGTTCTGCTAACAATGATCAGATGTGGCACAGAGCTTGCCCTAAAAGAGGAGATGACAAGCTGGCTTTCTCCACACACACTCAATATTAAAAATGGAACAGTGACCAGCATAGAATATGTATTTCTCCTGTTTCTTCTTGCCAAATTTCTTCCCAGAAAGAAAATGCCAACTTAGTTGTGCACTGCAATATTGGAAGCTGTGCATCACCTCCAGAAGTACATTATTTTATGCTTGTTGACAAGAGCTAGGTGTTTTACAGAGAGAACGTATCTGAATACCTATTCATTGACCCCAAGATTTCAGCCTCACCATTTGCTTCTGCATCAGTAACCCAATGGGACCAGCCTGGGAGAAGATGAGTGAAGGATACAGCACAATAGCACTCTGGGGCAAGGCAAACCTCAACACTTCCAAACGGTTGCTATATTATCATTAAGCTAGAAAACAGATGAGGAAAAAAGCACTCCCCCAAAAAGTTACAG
>NW_024962779.1:4968-5602 GCF_019238085.1 Lagopus leucura | reverse complement strand
CCTGGGGGGGGGGGGTTTATGGGGTTTGGGTCCTGGAAGGGACAGTGGGGACATTATGGGGACATAGACTCCAATGGGAGATTTTGGGGTCCGGGTCCTGGAAGGCACACGGGGGTACTATAGGGACACTGAACTTGGGAAGGGATTATTTGGTGTCTGGGTCCTGGAAGGGATATGGGGACACTTCAGGGGCACAGAACCCAATGGGGGATTATTTGGGATCCAGGTCCTGGAAGAGTCATTGGGACTCTTCAGGGATTCAGGGGTGTTGGGGGTTCCAGGTCCTGGAAGGGACATAGGGACACTTTGGGGGCACAGAACTTAGGGGGATTTGGGGAGGGTCCGGGTCCTGAAAGAGACATGGGAACATCGCAGAGACATTGAAATTAAGGGGATTTGGGGGGGGGTCTGGGTCCTGGAAGGGGTGTAGGGCGGGCACAGAGCCGGGTCCCGGCTGGGACGAGCAGCTGGGATCCTTCCGCTCCTTCCACGAGGCTGTGAGCGCAGCGACCGCCGGGATCCGCTGTGGGAGCGGAGCTCCGGTTTGGGGCCTTTTTTGCCTTTTTCCATGAGAACGAGGGCGGAGTTCAGCCCCCCCCCATGGAAACGCTCCGATCAGCCTCAAAACCTCCGG
>NW_024962779.1:4690-4958 GCF_019238085.1 Lagopus leucura | reverse complement strand
ACCCCCTTTGCATCTCTTGCACCCCCTTTGCATCTCTTGCACCCCCTGCATCTCTTGCACCCCCTGCATCTCTTGCACCCCCTTTGCAGCTCTTGCAGCCCCGCGGGCGGCAGCTTTGCGGCTGCAGGGGGCGTTGAGCTGCACGCGTGGCTCCAAAGGGATCGAGAGAACGGAATTAGCGCACCTTAATCAGCTTCACCACCGCGAGGCAGAAATTTGACGGCTTCCCAGGTTGACCCCAGCAGTGAAGCCACGTGTGGGGGGGGGG
>NW_024962779.1:0-4590 GCF_019238085.1 Lagopus leucura | reverse complement strand
GCCGGGGGCTATGGAGCAGCCCCACGGTGCGGACACCCCCAACCCCCCAAAGGATCGTGCAGCTCAGGCTGTAAATCCTGCCCTGATCCGTCTGAGGATGGACGGAGCCATTTTTGGCAGCAGGTGGAATTAAAGGATCCGGAGCGGCTGAGCCCGCGGCGACGGGAGGGGAATCGCAGCCGGGGAGGGGGGGCGCAGAGGCTGAACCCCAGACGTTGGGGGGGGGGCATTCCGGGGGCCGCAGGGGGGTTTTTCTCCCCGGTGGGAGCTGGGATGGCCTGCAGCCCCGCGAGGAACCTGAAGTGAAGGTGGGAGCGTCGCCAGGTGAGGCTGCGCGCCCCCAATGGGGGCTTTGGGGAGGGGAGGCGCAGCTGAAGGGAGCTGCAAAGAATTTCCTCTGCTGAGGTCGCCGGTGGGGTTGGGGGCTGAGGAGCAAAGGGTTGAAGTGCGGCCTGGAAGCCCCACATGAGGCTGCGGGATCCTGGGCTGCTGCTCTGGGCACCGGGGCTGCAGGTCCGGCTGCTGCCCTATGGCTGCTGGGGGTGCAGAGAGCAGCTCTGTTCACCCTACAGCTGCTGTAAGTGTAGCTCTGCCCTATGGCTGCCCCATGGCTGCCCTATGGCTGCCCTATGGCTGCCCTATAGCCGCCCTATACCTGCCCTATAGCTGCTGTGGGTGCAGCTCTGCCCTATGACTGCCCTATGACTGCCCTATAGCTGCCCTATAGCTACTGTGGGTGTACCTCTGCCTCATGGCTGCCCCATGGCTGCCCCATGGCTGCCCGATAGCTGCCCTATAGCTGCCCTATGGTTGCCCTATAGCTGCTGTGGGTGCACCTCTGCCCTATAGCTGCCCCATGGCTGCCATATGGTTGCCCTATAGCTGCCCTATAGATGCCCTATGGCTGCCCTATAGCTGCGCTATGGCTGCCCTATAGCTGCTGTGCTGCAGCTCAGTTTGCTGCCCTATAGCTGCCCCCCAGAAGGGGCTTTGCTGCCCCACACAGGGCCGCCACAGGGTTGGGTTTTTGCCCCACTCCCTGCCCATCTCGTGCCCCCGATTCCCACACTGGGGTCAGTTTGGGACCGTGACCCCCACCCCAGACAGACGGCACTGAGCCCAGGTCCCCCCCAGCCCTGATGACCGATGAGCGGAGCAGAGAGCGCTGCAGCCGCCGAGCCTGAGCTGTACTACGAGGATGAGGAGGATGAAGACGATTCCAGCTCCGGCTTGGAGCCCTCAGACAGCAGCAGCGTCTGCTCTGAAGATTCGGTCTATCCCCCCTCGGAGCCCCCACACGGGGCTGGGGGGCCTGGGGAGCTGAGTCTGTATCAGTGCTGCGTGCGCAACGATGCCCAGCTGCTGCGGGAACGGCTGCGGTGTGGGGTGGGCAGGGGGGAGGCCACAGAGGTGGACATCAACGGCAGGGTGAGTGGGGGGATGTGGGGGGGGCCTGGAGGATGCTGGAAGGGGAGGAGTGGGATCCCAGATCCATGGGGAGTTGGGGTCTCCAGGGTTCGCATGAAGCCATGGGGCAGAACGTGGGGAGGTAGGAGGGATGGGGTAGCAGCCATGGGGAGCTGGGGACCCCAGGGTTCGCGTGGGGCCATGGGGCAGAACTTGGGGGGTAGGAGGGAGGGGGTGGCAGCCATGGGGAGCTGGGGTCTCCAGGGGTTACATGAAGCCATGGGGCAGAACCTGGGGGGTAGGAGGGAAGGGGTGGCAGCCATGGGGAGTTGGGGACCCCAGGGTTCGCATGGGGCCGTGGGGCGGAACTTAGGGGGTAGGAGGGAGGGGGTGGCAGGGCCATGAGGGGTCGGGGTCTCCCAGTCACCACGCAGTGGGGCTGCATGGATCAGTGGGGCAGAGCTTCCCCTTCCCGCCCCGCTCTGGGAACGGGCCGATCCTATAGGAGCCGGAGGGACGGGATGGCAAAGCCCCGCGGTGGGTCGGGATCCCCCAGACCCCATTCAGTGGGGCTGCACGGATCCACGGGGCAGAACCTCCCCACTTTGGGATTCGGGCTGTGGGGCGGAGGGTCCCGACCGGATCTCCGCCCCCCCCCCCCCCATAACAGAACGGGCTGATGGTCGCCTGCTGCCGGGGCTTCGTGGACATCGTGCCGCTCCTCCGGCTCTGCCCCCACGTGGACGTCAACCAGCAGGACACGGAGGGCAACACGGCGCTGATGATGGCCGCGCAGGCAGGTGGGCACCGCGAACCCGCGCGGGGGTCGCCGAGGATCCCTCCTTCAACACAAACAAGGTGTTTTTTTCTCTGCTGCTCAGGGCACGTCACCATCGTTAATTACCTCCTCAATTACTTCCCGGCGCTGGACGTGGAGCGGCGCGACGCCCGCGGGCTGACGGCGCTGATGAAGGCGGCGGTGCAGGGCCAGCGCGACTGCGTGACGGCGCTGCTGCTGGCGGGTGAGAGCCGTGGGAGCAGCTCGGAGGTGTTTGTGCCTCGGCCCCGGGGGGCTCAGGGCTGGGGAGGGGGCTCTGGGCTCGCTGATGTGGTGGGGGGCAGAAGGAACCCGAACCCAACCTGGTGTGTGATCCTAAGGACCGGTGCAACCCAACGCGTCCTGTGATGCCATGGTTCTGTGACCTTTGAGGACCCTTCCAACCCAACCATCCCATGCTTCTATGATCTTTAAGGACCTTTCCAACCCAGCTGACCCATGGTTCTGTGACCTTTAAGGACCTTTCCAACCCAACCACCCCGTGGTTCCCTGATCCTTAAGGACCCTTCTGACCCGACCTTCCCATGAGCTCCATGTTGGTCTGACGCTTTGCTGACGCTTCTCGCACCCTCCTGCCCCCAGGAGCCGACCTGCACGCCGTTGACCCCATCAAAGGGAAGACAGCCAGGGAGTGGGCCGCCTTCACCGGCCGCTTCGAGACCACCGTCCGCATCCGGACCCTCCTGCGGCGCCCACGGGCCGAGCAGTTTGGCACCCATTACCTCCCCGAATGGCCGGCGCTGGCCGGGTTGGTGGCCAAAGCCCTGAGCCCCAAATCCCGCAGCCAACGGCTTGCAGAGAAGATCCGCTCCCTCTTCACCTTCCGCATCCCCCGCGACCCGGAGGAGGACGGCGTGTTGGACCACATGGTGAGGATGACCACCTCCCTCGCCAGCCCCTTTGTGAGCACCGCTTGCCGGACCGTCTGCCCTGATAGCCCACCCCAAGTGGGCAAGAGGAGGCTTTCAGTGGCGGAGATCCTCCAGGAGCCTGGGGCAGCGCCGTGCAGTGGCCAAGCGGTGGGGCACGACCCACAAGTTGGCGATGGCCGAGTCGCGTTGGACCGAGCGGCGGTGGAGACGTCACCGCGCCGTCGCCGCTTCCTGGGCTTCCTGCCCCGGCTGCTCCGCGCCGACTCCATCTTCCCCGGGGAGCGCGTGCCCAGGATCAAGCTGAGCAAAGCCAGCTCTCCTCCGGCCTGCGGGAGGGAGAGGAGACCCCGCGCCCGGGACAAAGCGCTGCTCCAGCCGCCCAAATGGAGATACAAGGAGCTGAAGGAGGAGAAGCGAGCAGCCGAGGAGGCAGAGGGGGAAAAGAAGAGGAAAAAGGGGAAGAAGGGGCGCTGAGGTGGGGGGGGTCCCCGTGCGGACCCCTCTTCTGCTGGAGGTTTTGGGGTGGCCGCCCGCCCGTGTGCCGTCGCTTTGGCTCTGCTGGCCCCATGGCGCTGGGTGGGATCGTGATGGAGGGGTCCCTGTGTTCTGGGTTGGGATTTTGGGGGGTTCGGGGGCTTTTTCCTTTTGCCTCTTTGGTCTCACAGCGATCTTCATCTCATGGGATGTGACTTATTAAAGCAGAAGGGTTTGAACAGCACTGAGCGAACAAATGGAGCCAGGGGCTGCAGCGAGCATCTCCCATATGGGACAACCCAACAGCTCAGGGAAGAGGGACCCCAGGACCCTTCTCCTGCCCCCATGGGGACCCCCACCCCCCTGGGGACCCACGCGTGCCATGCAGCCACTTGTTGCTGCTCCCCAGCTGTGATGGCAGCGTGGATTTTGGGTCGCCAAGCTGAGGGCTGCAAACCAAGCCCCAAAAACGCAAAGAGGGGCAGCGGGGTCTCCACCCTTTGCCCTCCGGGGTCAGCGGGGCCGATCCAGGCTCTGCTCCGTGGGCTCATTTTCAGTCCCCACTCCCAGGGGCACCACTGCTGCAGTGCCAAACTGCCATCGTCCACCCCATGGTGACCCATGGGGGGGAGGTTCTGCTGGCCCCCCCCCCCCCCCCCCCCGTGGTTGCTGTGGGTTTGGTGGCGGCTTTGTGTCGCCGTCAAACAACCAAACTTCCTCTTTTGGGAGATCTGTGCGATAGCAGAAGGACCTCAAAGCGCTGCGGCGGCGGAGCTGTGCTGCCAAGGGGGGGGGGGTTGAGGGGTCGGGGGGCTCTGGGAGGGGTCGTGCTGTGGGTTGGGGTCACGCTGTGGTGATTTGGGGCTCACGGTGCCGTTTGGGTTCACGGTGTTATGGGGAATGGGGCTCAGGCCCTGCCTTTGCTTAGGGGGGAGGGCGCAGAGGGGTCTGGAAAGGAGCAAAGTGAGGCTGCGATACGGGGAGGGCAGGGGGGGGGGG
>NW_024962778.1:0-3026 GCF_019238085.1 Lagopus leucura | reverse complement strand
CTGAAGTCTTCCTTAAAAGAGGACCGCAAAGGATAGGAAGCATTTATAAGAAGGCTGTCTACACTCAGTACACTGATGTTTTATATGATGTGATAGTTGAGAAACCTTCCTGGCTGGGTTTTTTAGGCCCTATCATTAAAGGAGAAGTTGGTGATTCCATTGTTGTTCACTTGAAAAACTTTGCTTCCAGAAACTACACACTGCATCCACATGGTGTAAAATATACAAAGGAAAACGAAGGTAGGCTTGAGTCCATTTTGTGTCAGAATTTAACAAAAGCTTTGTCATCAAAGATACAACTGCCTAAGCGAATTATCTTCTGAAACAAGACACACTCAGTTTAAAATAGGAGCTGATTAAGAACTTCTGGTATTTGTTCAAGAGTGAAATACTGAGCCAAAAGTGGGGTTCGTGTAGAAGGCAATTTTAGATCAACGTTCCATCTGAAATAAGGGTAATGTAGGGATGTCTGAAGGAAAAAAAAATGATGCTGTTGTAAAGAAAATACAGTTTGTATAACTCTTAACGGTATTAAGAATTCTGAATTATACACAAGATATAAGATACACAAGTTCCTTAAAACAGGCAAATGCCTTCAGCTTAGATAAATTAGCCATCACGCTTTCAGATGTACTGTAACAATGCTACTGGTATTAGTGAAGACAATAGTTGTTGGCAATAGGGGAGACTTTCAAGCTGTGAAACACTGCTGCAGTTTCACTGAAATTAGTGGAGTCCTTGCATATTGACAGGCAGAAGAGTCGCCTTCTCTTCTGGACAATCTATGGAGTGTTTTTGTAGCATCTTTTATGCATACAGCAACCCATGAATGTGCCATCTGTCAGAAAGAGCAGCGTGTCCCTCCTGAGGAAATACTGTGATTCCAGTTTCCTCCTTGAAAACCACTGAATGTAGTATGATGACATCTAAACCTGAGGCTGTAGCCTGACAATTCACTCTGCCAGATGCACCTCACTGGGTAGTTTTCCATACTATTATCTGCAAGAAAGACTGCACTGGAATATAGCCACTGAAAGTTTTATTAAGATGCCTTAAAAACTGTGTGAATTATTGAGTAGATACTGTCAAAAGTAGTCTTTGAAAATTTTTCAGTGGGGAAAAAAATTGTGAAATATTAGTTTAACATCTAATATTTTTAAAGGCTTTTCATTACATCAAATATGTGACTTGGTATTGATGCACTATTGGAGCAGAACAGCATGTTGTATGGTAATATATAGAACAATGTTTGCAATTTTACCACTGTTGCTCTTATTTGAGGCACACCTGTGTTCCTTGGAGAGGAATGCAATGTTTTAGAATAGATTCCAAGATCAATATTTAACAAATGTTTTACAAATATTTTAGCTGTTGTCTCTTTAGCAGAAGTACACTGTGCCCTCTTAATAAAGAACTCAATTTAAAGTTATTTGTCAAAGCACACCTGCAGAACTCAAAGTCGAGTAAAGGAATTCTAGCAGAAGGGAGAGCTCTATCCATCTGAATTAAAATTTGTTTTACCTCTATTTGAGTATTCAATCCCTGTTATTGCAGCATGTAGTCAACTTGAAAGCACTGTTCTGACACCGTATTGTGAAATGCGTTATGTTAAACATGTTAATGTTGGCCGTGTGCCATTCCTCAGGTGCTTTTTATCCAGACTATACCAAAGGTTTTGAAAAAAGAGATGATGCTGTGAAGCCTGGAGGCCAGTACACTTATACGTGGGATGTGACAGAAGATCAAGGTCCTGCTGAAGGAGATGCAGACTGCATTACCAGGGTTTACCACTCTCACATAGATGCTCCAAGAGATGTTGCCTCAGGGCTTGTTGGGCCTTTAATCATTTGCAGGAAAGGTAAAACGTGGATTAACTACTACATATGCAAGTTGATTGATAATGGCACTTGATAAATATAAATGAACTAATTTTCTGGAAGAGGAAATCAAGAGTTCATTTTGAAATAGTGGATTTTGTCTTGTCAGTTATCTGCCATGTAATAATAGGATGGGATTTGATTTTTGTGTGCTAGGTAAATGAGTGAAATGTGTTCATGCTAGTAATGCAAAAGTGTGACATTGATATGTAGAACAAATGTTTTAGATTATCATCACATACAATATTTATTCTTAGCAAAGTTATTTTACAGCGTCTGTTAAAACCAACCTTTGTTTTCCCAATATGGCTGTAAGTTTATACATACAGTCACACTCAAGATAAACAACAAAATGTCAAGTAAACAGCCATCATCCTTACCGATACTGTGCTTAAAACTGAACAGATATTGCCAGTTGCTGGAGAATATGCTACTTTCTTTTTCAGGTGCAATGAATAAGGACGACGATCAATATGTTGATGCTGAGTTTATCCTTAAGTTCTCTGTGATGGATGAAAATCTCAGTTGGTATCTAGAGGACAATATCAGGACGTACTGTTCTGAGCCTTCCAAAGTTGACAAAGATGATGAGGACTTCCAGGAAAGCAATAAAATGCACTGTGAGAGAACTTACTATTAATGTTACTTGCCATTGATGTAAAGAGGTTTTGGTTGTTTTGTGGGTTGTCTCTTTTAAGGATTTTTTTTTTAAAAAACAGAACTTTTTCTTGGAGAATTAAACTCCTTTTAAAATTAAAAAAAGGAAGGGAAAAAAAAAAAAAAAAAAAGTTATGACCAGTATTGTACAATTAATGCTTTGGAATTGAGAAAGAAGATTCCTAGGGACCAAAACTTTTTTTTGGCAATAAAATTTCCTCAACACCGTAGACAGTTTTGTAACTTAGTTTTGCTTCTACGTCATAAACTATACTATATAATATTGCAGTTTAGAAAAAGTGATTTTACTGTTAGTGTCAACAAAAAGTACTTTTGGCTCATTCTTGGTTTCCAGAATCACAGCAGGAGCTGCAGGTAGATGTGAAGATAAAGTTTGTGTCTGATGTTGGTTAATGTTCAAAGGTCCAGTGTTTTGTTCTGAGACTCTCTTTATTCTGGAAAATAGAGTAATGGTTGTATGTCACTCACCTT
>NW_024962777.1:0-3954 GCF_019238085.1 Lagopus leucura | reverse complement strand
TACATCTATACACCTCTATACAGTGTGCGTGCCTGGGAAGGTTCGTCTATACGGTAAGTTTAAATCACTTATCAGAGATCCTCCTCAAGTGAAGTAGAGGGACTCCCAAAAAGAACTATGATAGCGGAGATCATGAAATAAAAATAATATTATACAATTCTAATGCAGAAACATCATTTGATTCCCACAGTTGCGATGCTGGGCCTCCTGCAAGCAGGAGAGCACCCAGAAAAACAGTTCCATCTTTTATTCCCTATTCCCCGACACTGATCTCGTTCTGCCCTGGTTCCTCACTGGCTGAGTATCGCAGGTTCACAATCTTCCTGATGCTTCACTAAACATGGAAACACTCAACAAACAAATCTTTGCTGCATAAGCGTAAATCCGTAGTTCATTAATTAACTTATTCCACACCTGATCGTTATTTTGCGGATATCTGCCTGTCCTTTCCACAAAGATGAGCTCGGCAGAAAAGCAGGGGAGGCTCTTGGTGCCTGGCACATCCCAGCCTCCTTAGGAGTGAGGCGGTTCGGCCTCGTGGAGAGGCCCCAACTCCTTTGATGGTTGCTACATCTATTTTTCTTTTGCTGGCAGTTTCTTATCCTGACAGAACAAGATGTTTTCTGATCCCTAATGCTATATTCGCATTGTTCGTAACATTTAACAACTATTACAGTTTTGCAAGAAAGAATTAATCACATAATTCAGTAATAATGTGTCACGGCGTTGACCAGATCAATCTACATCCGTGACAGGGCACCAGGCCTCTGCCTGCCCCCACCCCAGTGCCACAGAAATGGGAAGGAAGGAAGGAGAAGAGCAGCGGCAGCAATCTATGGAGGAAAACTGATTGTACTGTAATAGCGGAATACAAGATATCACAATAGATACAATTAAATTGAAATGGAGATGAATAAAACAGACAAGATGAGAGAGAGAGTTCCCGGGACCGAGTCAAACCTGAACAGCTTGGAACGGCCAGGAAAGCGCCTGCAGCACCCAGTGCAAGGCAGCCAGAGAGCGGCCAGCTGGAAGGGCCAGATCCCGTGACTGCTGTAATGCACAGGGATCGGTACCTGGGATTGGGGCAGTGACACTTTAATGCCTCGTACACTGCATGAAGTTCTGATGTGGAATACTGAAACCCAAAAAAAAAACAAAAAACAAAAAAAACCAAAAAAAAGCATAGAACCGTGACACAGGGACTTTAGGGGCTCCAGGGGTGCCATGGGATCGTGTCCAATCCCCCCTCTTCCAGCCCCTTGGGAGGATGCGACCTTGTGTCCCATGGCAGGTTGAGCTGCGACCGGCGGGTGTGCACAGCAGATGGGTGCACGGGGTGGGAGCCTTCCTCCGCAGTGACCGGAACACCAACAGCAGCCTTGGATCTGCACAGGAGCTCCTCAGGGCCGCTGGGAGATCGTCATGGGGGAAGGACAGCAGGGTCACAGGTTGAGGGGTCGTTTGCCCTTTGTTAGCAGGGCTGCTCATTAGCACCAGGCTCTTCCTCGCAAACAGATCCTCAGGGGTGCCCCTAAACCACGGGATCCTGCATTGCCCCACCGTGACCACGCACAGAACAATTTTTCAACAACAAATAATAATTAAAAAAAAAAAACAGCTTTATTGTGCTGCAAAAACACAACTGGAATCCAGAATGGGCGTAGTGCCCCCATAGTACCATCCACAGCCCAGGGTGGGGAAGATGTCACTGCAGGGCTGGAAAAGGAAGAGTGGGGCGGAAGTTTTGGGGTGGTCTGGGGGTCCTGGGAAGTTTTATGGCAGTCTGAAGGGTTTTAAGGGTTCTGAGAAGGACGGGGTCCTGGGGAGTTTTTTGGGGAGTCCTGTGCATTCCGGGTGGGAGGAGACAAGGGGGGAGGTGTGAGGGTTTTGAGGAGGCGAGGGGCCTATCTTAGGGTTTTGGGGGTGCTTAAAGGTCCCACCTTCCCTGGCGCTGCCAGCGTCATCGTTGAAGTAGAGAAACACGGTGGGGATGAAGTCCTTGGGGTCGAGGCGCAGGCTGCGCAGCTCGGAGGTGCTGTCCGGGATCCCGTTCTGCTCCAGGCTGAGGTGGGGGTTCAGCGGGACGCCGCCGTAGCACGCCGTGTATTTCTCCAGCTGCTCCTGCCAGCCCCGCGCCCGCCGCAGCGCCGCTCCCACCGGCTCCTCCCCGCACACCTGGGGGACCGTAAGAAGGGAAGGGGACGGGGCCGAGGTTCCCAGCACGTCGCTGGGGACAGCAGGATCCCACCGGGGTGCGGGCTCGTATCTCGGGGCCCGGGTGCCCCTCGTCCCACTGACCTCGATGACGCAGTTCTGGCCCGTCAGGGCGTTGTAGAGGCGCAACAGGCGGGGGGCGGCCGTCAGACGTCCCACCTGCAGCCGGGGGTCCCGCCACCACGCGGCGTGCCACGGAAGGACCCCGTCTGAGCGCGGCGCGAGGGGCCGGGAGCCGCCCGGGGTCCCCAGCGGGTACCGGGAGCCGGTCTGGCCGGTGCGGGGCTCCACGCGGGGCAGCGGCTGCCGGTGGGAGGGACGCCTGACGCGCGTGGCCGGGATCGGAGGCCGCCGCCCCGTCCCGCCCGTGCGGGGATCCCCGTCTCGCACCGGGATCGCCCAGCTCGCACCCCCGCCGCCCTGGGACTGCAAACACCGGCACCGGGACCGCCCGACACCGCGCCGGGCCCCGAAAACTGCGCCGGGACCCCTCCCCCGCTCCGCAGGGACAGCACCGCCCCGCCCCGAAGCCCCCCGAGCCCGGGGACGCTCCCGCCCCCCGTCCCACTCACGTCGCCGCTCTCGGGGTCAAAGCAGCGGCTCACGTCCGTGCCGACGGCGGCCAGCAGGGGGGCAAGGGTGACGCCACCTGGGGAAGAAGGTCGGACTCGGAGCCCCCACACCGGGACCCACCCCCACGGCGGCCCCCCCCCAACCGCGGCGCTCACGCAGCAGCGGGCCCAGGTCGTAAACGCGGCCGAGAGCACTGAGCAGGGGCCGCCCGGCCTCCGCCACCTCCCGTGTCGTCAAGTACCGGAGCCGCCGCTCCGCACCGCCCGCCGCCATGGGGGCGGCGCCGTTTCTATGGCAACGCCGCCGCCGAGCGCTCTCTCCCGATTGGCTGCGTGCGGCCCCGCCCATGCAGACGGTCCCGCCCACCCGAAGCTCCGCCCCGCCGCCACCGCCGCCGGGCGCGCCGGGAAACGCGACCCTCGGCGGCTGCGCGGGGACTGTCGGGAAACGGCGGCGCCGAGAGCAGGGCTGGGAGGCTGGAGGGGGGCTGTGGGGCCTATGGAGCCTATGGGGATTGGGCTGCTGGGGGCGCCGTGGCGTGCCGGGAGCTATCGGGGTGCTGCAGGGATGCTCCAGGGGCCCCGTCGATTTTGTAGGAGCCTGGGGCGCTGTGAAGCGCTGCAGGACGTACGTGGAACTGCAGAAGGGCTGCAGAAGCCGCAGGGGGGCCGTGGGACACACGGGGTGCGTAAGTGGGCAGAGGGGTCTGTAGGGTCTGCGGGGTCGCTGCAAAGGTCCTTGGAGCTCTAAGGGTGTAATGGCTGTAGAGCAAACAAAGGCGATGCCGGAGCCTTTATGTGAGAAACAGGCGCTGTAGGAAAAGATCAAAGAGAAATGAACTCACCGCTCCCAGGAACGGTTTGGAGAAAGGGGCAGCTGAGGAACGCAGCCTCCTCCCGTTCGTACTGGAACGAGAAATGGGCCGCAGGGGGCGGCTGGGACAGCGGGGAGCTTTTGTGGGGGCAGGGCTGGAGAACGGAAGAGTGAAAACCCGCACTGTGCGCTCATTCTTTGTGTGATACGATTTCTCGCTATAAACAATCCAACTATTTGCCTCTACGCGCTGATAGCACTGTTGGAAATATCCAAATTTTGTCAGGACGGCATCCCTGATAACAGCAGATTTGATTCGCGGTTGCAGTGGCGGCGTCCCGCAAGCAGCAG
>NW_024962776.1:0-3640 GCF_019238085.1 Lagopus leucura | reverse complement strand
GAAGCTCACTGTGATGCCCCATTGAATGGCTGGTACCGTAATATTTGTAATAGGCCGGTGCACTCCCATAATGCTCTTAATAGAAGGACACATGTGATGCCGCCATGAATGGCTGGTACCATAATGTTCCTAATAGAGGGGCTCCCCTCCCTTAATGGTCTTAATAGAAGCTCACTGTGATGCCCCATTGTGTGGAATGGAATGGAATGGATGTGGAATGTGGAGTGGTACCGTAATATTCCTAATAGACCGGTGCACTCCCATAATGCTCTTAATAGAAGCACACTGTGATGCCCCCATGAATGGCTGGTACCGTAATGTTCCTAATAGAAGGGCTCCCCTCCCGTAATGCTCCTGGTAGGAGCGCACTTTAATGCTGCATTGAATGAGTGGTGCCGTGATTTTTCTAATAGCGGGGCCCTGCTCCCGTAATGTTTCTAATAGGAGCGCACTGCGATGCGGCCATGAGTGGTACCGTAATGTTTCTAATAGAGGAGCTCCTTTCCTGTAATGCTTTTAATAGGCGTGCACTGTGATGCTGCCATGAATGAGTGGTACCGTAATATTCCTAATAGAGGGGATCCATTTTGGGAACGCTCGTGATTGTAGGGCTAATAGCACCACCTGGGTCCCATATTTCCCCTAATAGCAGCACCTCAGACCCGTGATCCCCCCAATAGCAGCACTTGGGCCCCGTATTGATGTTAATATTAGGCCTAATAGCACCACCCAGGTCCCGTATTTCCCCTAATAGCACCACCTGAGTTCTGTATCCCCCCTGATAGCACCTTGCGTCCCGTATTCCTCCCAATAGCAGCGCCTGGGTTTTGTATTGCTCCGAATATTAGGGCCAATAGCGCTGTCTGGGTCCCGTATTCCCCCTGATAGCAGCACCTGTGTCACTTAATGATCCTAATAACAGCACTTTGTGTCCCGTATTCACCCTAATAGCAGCACCGCAGTATCATATTCCCCATAATAGCGTTACTTAGCTCCCGTATTCCTCCTAATAGCTGCACCTGAGTGCCATATTTCTTCTAATAACAGCACCTTTCATACCGTATTTCCCCTAATGGCAGCACCTAAGTCCCATATTTCCCCTAATGGCAGCACCTGAGTGCTGTATTCCCCTAATAGAAGCAGCTATGTCCTGTATTTCCCCTAATAGCAGCACCTGGGTCCTGGATTCTTCTCAATAGCAGCACTTTTTATACCATATTTCTCCTAATAGCAGCACCCTCTCCCATATTCCCCGTAATAGCATTACCAAAATGCCCACCTTCTAATAGCAGCACCTGGGTCCCATATTCTCTCTAATAGTAGCACTTCAGTTCTTCCTTGCATTGCTCCTAATGGTATGATTTCATGCCATATTCACCCTAATAGCAGCACCTTCTATTTCTTCTAGCGGTGCCACCTGGGTCCCGTATTCTCCCTAATAGCAGCCCGCAGGCCCCGCATTTCTCCTAATAGCAGCACTTGAGCCCTTTATGGTTCTTAATGGCAGCTCCTGCATCCCTTGTTCCCGTGAGCAGCAGCTCCTTGTGCCCCATAGTTTCTCTAATAGCAGCTCATAAGATTTATATTCCTTCTAAAAGCAGCGTTTAATGCCGTATTCTCCCTAACAGCAGCACCTGAGTCCCTTATTCCCTCTAATAGCAGCGCATGGGTCTCTTATTTTCCCGAATACCAGAACCCCGTCCCGTATTTCTTCCAATAGCAGCGCCTTTTATACACCAGATTTTTCCTAATAGCGGGGCTTGAGTCTTCCATTAGCCTCAGTAGCAGCTGCTGGCTCCCGTATTCCCCCTAATAGCAGCGCCTGGGTCATTTCCCCTCCCCCCCACCCCCCATTGCCCCTAATAATAGCAGGATTTGGGTTCCGTATTTTCCCTAATAGCAGCACTTGCTTTTGTATTCTTTCTGATAGCAGCGCCTGTGTGTCGTATTACCTCTAATAGCAGCCCCGTTTATACCATATTTCCCCTAATAGCAGTGCCCATGCCATGCAGTCTTCCTAATAGCAGAACCCCAATCCCCTATTTCCCATAATAGCAGTGTCCTTATACCGTATTACCTCTAATAGCAGCACCTGTGTGCCGTGTTATCTCCATTGGCTGCACCCAAATCCCATAATACCCCTAATAGCTGTGCTTTTAGTACCGTATTTCTTGTAATAGCAGGATCTGGGTCCCGTATTCTCCCTAAGAGCAGCACTTAGGCTGCAGGCTTTCTGTCAGCACTATTTGCACCGCATTTCTCCTAGTAGCAGCACCTCTGATCCTTAGCATCCCTAATAGGAGTTCTGTCTACCGTATTCCTTCTAGTGGCAGCACCCTTATCCCCCACCCCCTTAAGCACCCCCCGGAGCACCATAATGCTCCTAATAGCAGCACCCATGCCCATAATACCGGTGTTATTGCAACGTATTCCTCCCAGTAGCAGCACCCAGGTCCCCCATAGCGCCGTATTCCCCCTAATAGAGGCGCACTGCTCCTCCTCCCCGCACAACCCCCACACCCTATCAGTGACCCCTAGCACGGCCTTACACCAGTTGTAGCTGTACCGTATTCCTTCTAATAGCAGTGGCAGTCTCTCCTATCATCCCTAAAAGGAGTTTTATCTGTACCGTATTGCTCCTAATAGCAGTGCCAGTGCTTCTTAGCATCCCTATTAAAAGAGTTCCCCCTGTACCGTATTTCTTCTAATAGCAGCAACAGTGTGCTTGGGATTTCTAGTGGTAGTTCTATCCCTACCGTATTCCTTCTAATAGCAGCATCTGTGTTGCTTTACATCCCGATAGCTCGACTTTTACCGTATTTCTCCTAATATTTCCCACCCCCCCTTAGCGCTCCCCCGAGTGCCGCATTTCTCTTAATAGCAGCACCCATGTTCATAATACCGGTATAATTTGTACCGTAATTCTCCTAATGGCAGCACCCATTTTCCCCACATCCCCATGCAGCCCCCAGGCCGCCGTAATCCCCCTAATAGTAGCGCCCATGCCTTCCACCTCCCCGAATCACCCCCCCGCCTCCCCCCCAAGGCACCGTATTCCCCCTAATAGAGGCGCACCGCTCCTCCTCCCCCCACGACCCCCAAATCTCACCTCTCTCCCCCCAAATCTCACTTCTCTCTCCCAAATCTCACCTCCCCCCCCCAAAATCCCCCCCCCTCAGCGCGGCCGCTCCAGGCGTCGCTGTGGGCTGTGCCGGGGTTGTCGCCGTTGGGCCGATTGCGGTCGTTGCGATTTTTGTCGGGATAAACCCAAATTCGGAGGCCGGAACAGCAAACGTCAGAAGTGCAGATGGAGGCAGTGCCTGCAAAGGGCCATGGTGTGTTCTGTGGGCCCTCCCAGTACATCCCAGTTCATCCCAGTGCCTCCCAGTCCCTCCTCGTCCCACCCACTGCCTCCCAGTCTGACCCACTGCCACCAATTCCCTTCTGCTGCCTCCCAGTCCCTCCCAGTCCCTCCCAGTATGATCCAGTACCTCCCACTGCCCCCCACTCCCTCCCAATCTCTCCCAGTCCCTCCCAGTATCCCCCAGTGCGTCCCAGTACCTCCCAATCCCTCCTACTCCCTCCCAGTGCCTCCCAGTCCCTCCCAGTATGACCCAGTACCCCCCACTGCCCCCCCCAA
>NW_024962775.1:0-3866 GCF_019238085.1 Lagopus leucura | reverse complement strand
GCGGCCCCGCGGCCGCCGAGCCCCTCCGCGCAAACCGCGCCGCGGCCGCCCCACGGGACTCCCCGGCGCCGCCGGCGCCCCCGAGGGAGCGGAGCCGCCGAGCACGGCCCCTCCCGGCGCTGCCCCGCCCCGGTGCGCTCCCGCAGCGCCCCGCGCCGAGCGGGCCGTGCCAGGGGGGCTCCCCTTACCGCTCCGGCCGCCGCCGGCTCCGCGCGCTTCCCGGCGCCCTTGCCGCCACCACCCCCGGGGCGGAGCGCGGCGCACACCGGGCAGCGACGCGGCTGGGAGGGGGGACCGGACCCGGTCCCAGCCATCCGTTCGCCCCGTGGCCGCCGCCCTGAGCAGACAGGAGGCGCGGAGCGCACCTCGCCGCTCTCCCCGCCGGTGGGCGCCGTGTGCAGTCTTATAGCAGGGGACTGGGGCGGCGGTGCTGAGCGGTCGTCCGGGATTTTTGGGGCCTGTCCTCTTCAATATCTTTATTGATGACCTGGATGAGGGCATTGAGTGCACCCTCAGTAAGTTTGCAGATGATACCAAGTTGGCTGGAAGTGTGGATCTGCCTGGGGACAGCTACAGAGTGATCTGGACAGGCTGGAGAGCTGGGCTGAGGCCAATGGGATGAGCTTCAACAAGGCCAGATGCCGGGTCCTGCACTTTGGCCACAACAACCCCAGCAATGCTACAGGCTTGGGGCAGAGTGGCTGGAAGACTGCATAGAGGAAATAGACCTGGAGGCGTTGATTGATGCTCGGCTGAAACAGTGTGCCTGGGTGGCCAAGAAGGCCAATGGCATCCTGGCTTGTATCAGGAACAGTGTTATCAGCAGGAACAGGGCAGTGATTGTCCTGCTGTACTCAGCTCTGGTGAGGCCACACCTCGAATAGTGTCCAGTTTTGGGCTCCTCACTGCAAGCAAGACATTGAGGCCCTGGCACGAGTTCAAAGAAGGATGACAAAGCTGGTGAGGGGTCTGGAGCACAGGGCTGATGAGGAGCGGCTGAAGGAGCTGGGATTGTTCAGTTTGGAGAAGAGGAGGCTCAGGAGAGACCTTTCTGCCCTCTGCAACTACCTGAAGGGAGGTTGTAGTGAGCTGGGGGTCAGCCTCTTCTCTCGTGTAACTGGTGATAGAACTAGAGGGAATGGCTTCAAGCTGCATCAGGGGAGATTCAGGCTGGATGTCAGAAAATACTACTCTGAAAGAGAGATCAGGCGCTGGAATGGGCTGCCCAGGGAGGTGGTGGAGTCACCGACCTTGGAGGTGTTCAAGGTATGTTTGGATTTTGTGTTGAGGGACGTGGTGTGGTGAGAACTATTGGTGATGGGTGGATGGTTGGACTGGGTGATCCTGTGGGTCTTTTCCAACCTTGGAGATTCTGTGATTCTATGACTATGATTTCCTGTGTGATGCTGGGGAGCAACTCGCAAAATTTGGGGCTGTAGTGGGCCCTGAAAGCTGTGGCTGCATAGGTCACCTGAGGGATCGTAGCATCGCAGAACAACTTGGGCTGGAGGGGATGTTAAAGATCACTCATTGACAGTTTCCTGCCATGAGCAGGTCACCCCCACCAGCTCAGACTGCCCAGGGTCCACCCAGCCCAGCCTTGGGCATCTCCAGGGATGGGTGCACACACCCTCTGCCAGGGCCTCATTGCCATCTGAATAAAGAATTTCCTCCTTACCTGTATTTCCCCTCTTTTAAACTTTTCCCCTTGTCCTATCACTATCAGACAACGTAAACAGTCCCCCTTCTGCTTATAAACTCCCCTCAAGTTCTGGAATGCCACAGTGTGGTCTCCCAGGAGCCTCATCTTCTCCAGGCTGAACAAGCCCAGCTCTCTCAGCCCTTCTTTAGAGGACAGGTGCTCCAGCTCTCTGAACATCTTCATGGCCTCCTCTTGGACTTGCTCCAACAGCCCCACATCCTCCTTGTGCTGGGGGCACCAGGCCTGCTCACAGTACTGCAGATGGGGCCTCATGAGGGCAGAGCAGATGCAGACAGTCCCCTCCCTGCTGCCCACCCTCTGCTGATGCAGCTCAGGTCACTGCTGGCCTTCTAGGCTTCGAGCACATGCTGCTGGCTCACGTTTGGCTTTACATACACCAGGACCCCCAGGTCCTTCTCCACAGTGCTGCTCTCTGGTTCTTCACCCATCTATGCACATATCGGGGATTGTCCCACTGCAAGTTCAACACAATGCACTGAGCCCTGTCGAACATGGTTAGATTTGCGTGGGACCACATTCAAGCTTGTCCAGGTCCATCTGGATGGCATCCCTTCCTTGTGTTGTCCCACCTGCACCACTCAGTGTCATCAGCGATCCTGCTGGGGGTGCGCCTGACCGCACAGTCTGCGCACCGCTCCGAAACGGACCCCGCACCAAAAACCAACACGGCCGCGCAGAGCTTCCGGCACGCAACCGGAAGGAGACCTGAAAGAAAACTGGAAAAGGACCCGGAAACAGAACCAAGCGAAACCGGAAGAGGCGGGGCCGGGCGGGCGTTTCCTGTAGCGCCGCGGGGCACGGAGCGTGGAAGTGCTCCTTACGGCCGGCTGTTCGCCTCCCAGCGGCACCTGCCTCGGGCTGCCGGCAGCTGAGAGCGAGGCAGCTCCGAAACAAGCGATAGTTTAGAAAGCTGACACTGGTTTGGGAAGCTGACATTGGTTTAGAAAGCTGACATTGATTTGGGAAGCTGACATTGGTTTGGGAAGCTGACATTGGTTTAGAAAGTTGACATTGGTTTGGGAAGCTGTCATCGGTTTGGGAAGCTGACATCGGTTTGGGAAGCTGACATTGGTTTCTTGCGGCACAGTGCCTGGGGCAGTGTTATGTGCATGATAAAAATAAATAGCTGTCTGGTCCCCGAGGAGCGCCCGCCTTTTGCCAGCACTCGGAACACCTTGGTGTGCATGCAGGGTGTCCTTCCCACAGCCTCCTTCCCTGCTATCAGATGGGCAATAAGCAGGGACCAAGAGTCCTCTTTGGTGACCCTCAGGGCAGGTTCTGCAGAGGAACGCCATCAGCATTCAGGCCCTCGCAGCTTGCCTGTACAAATTGCCTGTACAAATTTCTCCGCAGGGAGAAAACCGTGTGCTTCTGAACCCAGCTTGGACAGCACATGAGACTCAATGCAGTGATTACGTGCCCGTAGGAGCCAGGGCACAGCAAAGACCCCCCATTGCACATGCGTAGCTATGGATGCACAATTCAGTTAATTTCCTTCTTTCAGGAGACTTTCAAAGTACTTTATGAGCTGAACTAATGAGAAGGCTCTCAGGAGCACCTTTTGTATGAGGACAGGCTGAAAGACTTGGTGCCCCTCAACTGAAGGAAAGTTTCAGGGGGATCTTAGGCAGCTTGTCCATAATTGAAGGGGACCTGCAGGAAAGCTGGTGTGGGACTTTTATACAGGTATGTAGCAACAGGACAAGAGGAAATGGTTTTAAACTGGTATATTCAGACTAGATATTAGGAAGAAATTCTTTCATGTGAGGGTGGTGAAACACTGGAACAAGTTGCCCAGAATCGTTGTGGATGCCCTCTCCCCAGAAGCATTTAAGGCCAGGCTGGAGGGCTGTGAGCAGCCTGCTTTAGTGGGAGGAGTCCTTGCCTCTGGCAGGACCTTTGGAGCTAAAAGATCTTGAAGGTCCTTTCAAAGCCAAACCACTCGGTGATTTTATGATTTTCATCAACCTTTGATCGAAGCTAAATCCTTTTCAGAACAAATCTGCTTAATGAAATACGCATTCAAAAATCCAAAAAGGGTTTTTCGCTTTTCATGGCTATTTTGTGGCCCTAAGCTCCTTCTTAGTTAGAAAGGAAATGTGTGCTTCACAGGGAGGCGAAGCTCGTCAAGCAGCATAAAGCA
>NW_024962774.1:0-6652 GCF_019238085.1 Lagopus leucura | reverse complement strand
TTCCATCAGCTCCTCCTCCGAGCCTCCTGGGGAGCCAAGTTCTCCTCGTCCCATTTAAATGCTGCAGGAGTTACAGTTTAGTTCTTGTTGTTGTTGTTGATTTTAGTGGTTAGTGTTAGGAGTAGGTTATTGTTCGTATTTTAGAGTTAGGCGTAGGTTACTTTTAGTCTTTTAGTGTTAGGCATAGGTTCCTGTTCTTATGTTAGAGTTAGGCATAGGTTACTTGTAGTCTTTTAGTGTTAGGCATAGGTTCCTGTTCATACTTGACAGTTAGGGGTAGATTGCTGGTGTCGAGTGGCAGTGAGCAGCGCTCACTCGGTAAGCACACGCCTGATTGATCATGCGAAGACATGAGTGCGAGTGCCGTGAGCACGGAGGCCCGATGGCGTCTTGGATGGATTGAATTTCCAGCTTGTGACTTTTGTGTTGCAGACCGTCGAGGAGCAGAGTGTGAGTGGCTGCGACGTTGCGTTGGGCCTCAGGAGAACAGTGTGTGAGTGTGTGTCGAGCATCCTGCGTGGCCGTTGCCAGGTAGGTGTGCCTTCCTTTGCAGTAAGCAGTGCTTAGGCGTGAGCCCAGCTCATCCCCCTGTCCTCAGCAGATGGGCTTTCTGCGTGCTTTATTGCTGTGCTTGGTGCCGTCCGGCACAGCAGCAGCAAGGCCGTGAACACATACGTACCCAGGTAGATGCAAATGTGCAAGTGATGGTATGAATACTAGTGTTGTTAGTGGTACTGAGACAGTGGTCGTGCGTGTGTGATCAAGCTCAGGGAAAGGTTGATTCTTGCCTGTTCAGCTGTTGCTGACGTGCAAGTTTGGCGTCCCTCCTTGTGGTTGGGTCGGAAGACCAAGGCTATCTTGAGAGCACGTCTCTGAGTCAGGCTGGGAGTTTTTGCTAGCAGGAAGTCGCACCGTCGGAGCGCACAAATGGAATGATGGCTCTCGTTTCCCCCTTGTAGAAAGCAGCCTCCTGGAGAGCAGCAGAGCAGCAGGCTGTCTGCGCTATGGCCGCTGAAGTGCATTTCTCGCCCCCTGAGATCCCTGAGCCCACGCTGATGGAGAACGTGCTGCGCTACGGCCTCTTCTTTGGAGCCGTTTTCCAGCTTGTGTGCGTGTTGGCCATAATGCTGCCAGTTCCCAAGTGCCCAGAGACAGTAAGTAGCGCTCTGTTTGATAGAGGTTGATAGAAATGCTGAGGAAATGGGCTGGGAGGGAAGCAGCTGGAGCCGTTGCCCACGGTAGCGCGCCGCGGCATTGCTGAGAGTGCGGCAGTTTGTTCTGCCCTTCCTTGGGCGTGCGTGCTGTTCCTGGTGGCACGCAAGGAGCCTGGAGGTGCAAGCTGATCTTATCGTCGTGCTGCTGCTGCTTCTGTGGGCTGTGAGTGGCAGGCAGGGCGTCCCCCTGTGCAGGGACTGCCTTGCAAGCAAGGCCTGTAGACTGTAGCTTCCATGGGATTTTTGGGAACAAGAGAGAGGTGGAGTTTCTGTTGTGCCCTGATGTCAGGAAGGCAATGTGCAGCACTGGCTTCCAAACCTGTACATTTGGGTTGTACTGCTGAATTTTTAAATGAAACGTTGATGTGAAATGGGGGACTACGATGCCATCTTCCCTTCTGTTACAATGGACCTCAGTAATCTGACCTGCAGTCAGACAGAGCCAGCAATTGCCAGTACTGATTCTGTAGCATTGCTCTGTTCCTTTGCAGCCCTCAATGCCCTTTATTTCCCTTAGTAAATTTATGAGAAATACTGAATGTCTTGTTGATGTTTTTTAGAATTATGATAGCTTAGTTAAACTGTTAGAACTGTCGTGCTTGTTACTGTTTACGTTGTTTGTGTGCTCTATTTTTTATTTTCTCCATATATTCACTGTCCCCTTGATTTGCTGTCTGTGTGATTAATGCACATGATAATAAACAAGAGATGCTCTCGCGCCATATCTTAGGAATGATGCTTGGGTTCAGGTAGAATGCAGAGTAGCTTCTTTGTTATGGAGGCTTCAGGCTTTGGAGACTACCTTGGTTTGAACAGTAGAAGGCATCAGTGTTCATTTCTCAGCAGCACCACTCTACAAACCTGAGTAATAGCTGCTTGTTGCTCTGTTTCTCCAGAGCCTCCCCAGCTCCCCATGCACTGATTACAGCCTTTGGAAAGCCAGCCAACTCTTTTTCCTTGGAAAGCCACACAGATGTGAACCGTAATAGCCCAGTGACTTTAGAGATGATTGAACAGGGCTCTGATTAAAAGGATCTGTCAGATGCGTGCCTCCCCCTCCATTATCTGGTGCTCTGTGTTGGAAGCTTGAAGCTAGCACATCTTGCTCTGCCATTTTCTGTGTCCTTTTCCAGTTGGCAAGCTCTGGCTGCTAGAACCCAAGATGCTAAAACAATATTTATACTCAAATGCATTTAATGAAAGGAGGCAATCTGTGTGTGTGTGCTTTCTCAAATGAGACTGGCGCTGTTCCCTCATGTCTTTACCAGATAACTAGACTCTATTTCCCATGCCTGAAATATTATCTGTCATCTCCCCTGAAGGAAACAAGCTCTATACCTTAGGATTCCTTGTTAGTCCAGGTGAAGAGAGCTTTGCCTTTGGTGCCCTCCATGGGTTTTGGTCTTGGTGTAAAGGCTCTGAGCGTGGCATTCTGACTGCTGTTTTGAGGATTACCTTTTGTCTTGCACATGATAAGGATGAACATTTTGCATATACCTAAATACCTATACCTAAATACCTTTTGAATGTTACTGCATATACTGGTGTTTCTGTGATATCTTTTACTTTTTCTTGTTTGAATAATTGTTGTTTAGTGTTGGTTTTCATCCTGCTGTTAAAATTGGGGTATTTTCTTCTCCAAAGCCTGATTTAGGCATTTAAGCTTATAACAGCCTCTGTGGTAACAAGCGGTGTGTGAACTCACACTCATCCAGAAACACACGCAGAAGAAGCAGGGATGGTGCTGCTCATGTCTCATTAAATGTGGACTCAGTCTGCTAGAAGTGCATTCCAGCAGAGATACCCAGTACTTACGTAGTTCCGCTTTCACATAAATGCCCAAAGCAAGCTGTCAGGCAATTGTCAGAAAGTTCCCTGACTGTTTGTGAATTGATTCCTGCAGGACTCGGACGGCTTGGAGTCTAAGACTTGGGAGACGGTGAAGAAACCAAAGGCAAGTGCTGCACAGCTGAGCAAGAAAGGCAAGAAGGAAAGCAAAAAGAAACGGTGAGGGCTTGAGCGCTAAGCCTCAAAGGCCAAAGGGAGCAGCGGGAATGCTTGCTGAGAGGTGCTCCAAAGGCAGCGCACTGTACGTCTGGTTTTGTGGCGTGGCCGTGCTTTCCCTTGCATGGACATTGGAGAGGAACTGAGGAAGCTGGAAGGGCTTCTGATGCGTGACCAACAAATGGGACTTTGCCTGTGCGGGATTTCATGTCTGGCAAGAGCTGGGGACGCTGCATTCCTTCAGGCTCCTTCAGCTCGATAGCTGTTTCAGAATGTTGATGATGAGGTGAACTTACCGCATGTGGTTGGTCATGAGCGGTCTCCAGGCTATTTTATTGTCTGTTGACATATCTACAAAATGCAACCCAAATCCCTTAGTTTAAAATAAAAGGGAAAGAAACCTTTTCAACCTGGTGCTGCCTCTTTCAGTAGCTGGTCAAAACATGCCTGGCTTGGGCTGGCAGTGGCAGGGTGATGAACCGGCCGGCTTCACGTCCCTCCCTGGAAATGGAGCTGCTTTTCCCGCGTTTCCGTGTTGGTCTTCCCAAGTGGTGGCCTTTCAGCCAAAGCGTAAGTGCCAGCGAAGAGTGTGAGCATCAGCTTGCTCTGTGAGGAGTGAGAGAAACAGAAGGAGAGGAAGCAGCGCGCGAGGAAGAAAGGTGTCCCTGCACTCAGCCCTTTGAGCTTGTCTCTCCAGCTTGCCTGGTGGCTTTTCCAGCCTTGTGTAGCACTGACTGTTCCTGCTTGCCCTGGGAAGGCCAGCTGCAGCTGCGGGCAGCCGTGGCCTGCACGTCAGGCTCCTGTTGAGCCGCGAGGAGTTCAAGTGCGGGTGGGCTGGTGTGAAGAGCAGCGCTGGGAGTGGGGCAGGAGGAGAGGGCAGCGGGAGGGCTGCAGGTGAGCGCGCCTCGGGCCCAGAGCTCAGGCGTGAGCCGGGAGGGCAGCGAGCCGTGCTGCGCTGCTTCAGCTGCAATGGCTTCGAGCGCGTCATGGGCAGCGGCGCGTGTGGAGCGTCTGGGTGCTGCGAGGGCACCTTGCTGAGCCGGAGCCCGAGAGAGGGGAGGAGAGGAGAGCAGAGGCTGCACGTCAAGAGTGTCTGCCTGCCATTTTGGCTTGGCGCGTCGGCGTCTTCCTCCTTCCACGAAGGAGCCTGCACGGTGCACTGGGTCCAGCGTGCTACACGGCACTGCCTTCTGCTGCCTGCCTGCCTGCCTGCCTGCCTGCCTGCCCGCCTGCGTGCTGCACTGCTGGAGAGGAAAGAGCGGACTGTGGGGCTGCGTGCAGCCAAGGAGCTGGCTGCAGAGGAGAGAAACGGAGTGTTTAGGAGCGGTTAGTGGGTGTTAGGTTTGGGTGTGGATGCAGCGGGGGCTGAGTCACCTCCATCAGCTGCTGGGGGCTGGGGCCGAGCCCGGTGCGTGGGGCTGCGCTGCGGGCAGGAGGGCTGCGGGGCTGGGGCAGTGGTGTGGGTGCAGCACATGGGGCCGTGAGAGGGCGTGCAGCAGGGAGGGCGTTGGGCCCGAGCCGCGCTCGTGTTTGTCGCAGCACAGGGGCTGCAGGGGATGGCAGGAGCGCAGAGCAGAGCGGGGAGAGCCGGGCTGTATGAAGGCCAGGGCATGAAATCTTCCCTTGGCAGCTACGGAGCTGCTGAGCTTTTCCGCCAAGTCTTCAGACTGTGGGGTGATAAGTCTCCGCAGCACAGCCAGCCGGGCCCTCCTGATACTTGGGGCTTAGGAAAGGGCAAAACAAATCAGTGTCTTTGAAGAGCACAAAGCAGTGGAGCACAAAGCAGTGAAGCACAGCACAAGCCATTTATTGCCCGCGTAGGTGATCTTCTCCAGGCATGTCCATTGGAGATGTGCAGACCGAGTGTGGACAGAAAGCAAACGGAAGGGAGGGGAGGGCAGAGGAGGGGAAGAAAGTAAGAAATGAAAGGAAAGAAAAAGGGAAATGTGAAGGGGAAGAGAGAAAAAGGAAAGGAAGAGAAAAGAGAAGCAAGGCAAAGAAAAGAAAGGCAAAGGAAAGCCAAAGGGGGAAAAGGGAAAAGGCAGAAAAGGAGAAGACGACAAGTTGCATGCCGCCGGCGGCACCCGAGGGGAATCCGGCAGCGGACCCCCCCAGCTGCCGCTCCCCCTCCTCCAGGCCCCAGGCCGCCCCCAGGCCGCCCTCAGGCCGCCTTTAGCAACGTGACGCCGCAGGCGGTTGGTAGGGCCGGGGCAGGAAGTGCTTCGTGCCGGCGGAGAGCACTTCCGGGGCAGCGCGGCATGGCGGCGCCGGGCCGGTGAGCGGGGCCGGGAGGAGCGGGCTGTGTGCTGGGAGCGGGGTCGGGCCTGGGGGCGGGGGCATGGAGGGGCGCTCGGGGGAGGAGCTGGCGGTGCTGCCGGCACGCAGAGGCGATGCGTGCGGCGCCGGCGAGTGGTGCGGGGTCGGGGGGCAGCTTCCTCTCAGGGAAGGCCGTGCGAGTGCGGAGCTGTGTTGGTGTTTGGGGTGTGTGAAGGAGGAGGCCCCGTAGGGCCGAGTTGTCGCCAGCAAAGCCCGGGCGGGCAGTGGAGCAAGGCGCGTGGGTGCTGTGTTGGCCGGAGGGTGCGGAGCTGGAAGAAGGTTTGTGAAGATGTGCTTCGTCGGGACGTCCCTTGTCGGGACGAGGCAGGGCTGCAGTTGCGTGTGATTGTGTTTGTTGCTTGGGAGAAGTGCTGCCTTAGTAGAGTGGGGGGGAGGGAGAGGGAGATTGTAAGACTGCCATCAGTCAGGAGCACGGCACGTTTCTGCCTGCTTGGCTCATGCTGTTGTGTGGGTCCCCGCGAAGCATGGGTGAGCCAGGGTGGCCCCGTGTGTGTGTGCCAGCATTGTGCGCGGATGTGGAACGGAGTCAGAGTGATTGTAATGAAAATGCAGCTGGCGGTATTGATTGTAGGGGATGGTTGAATCCCCAGCTGTGAGGCGCAAGAAGAGGCGCTGGATGCTAAGGTGGAAAGCGGAGCTTGTGTGTGCCAGGAGGCAGGCGTAGTCAGGTGCGCTTTGGAGCCTGCTGTTGTTGGCGCTGGGCTCGGGAGGCCCCTGAACATGGCGCTGTGTGCTGCGTGTCCCAGCCCCAAGAGATTCCCGTGTGGAAGCAGGGAGAGGATGAAGGAGGCCGAGGGCCCTTTTCTCGGGGCCGGCTCCTCTGTGGCCTCTTGCTTTCTGGAGAGAAGGGCTGCCCGCTGGGCACAGGGAGTGCCTTCTAGCTGGCGTCCCGTGCCCTGTCCTGCAGCCCCCTCCTCATGCTATGTGGAACGCCATTGCCAGCAGTGCGGCTGCCATTTTAGAACCTTCGCCGCATCACAGCCGTCACCTTGGTCACCGCTGCCCCGGCCAACGCACTCGCTCTGAGAGCTCTGGCCGCCATGCCAGCAGCAAAGAGAGCGAGGGGCACAATTTGCCCTATTTTAAATGGGAAGAGG
>NW_024962773.1:0-1515 GCF_019238085.1 Lagopus leucura | reverse complement strand
CCCATAGGGACCCATAGCGACCCATAGAGAGCCATAGGGACCCATAGGGAAACCCCGCAGGGACCCCAAAGAGACCCCATAGCGACCCACAGAGACCCATAGGGACCCATAGGGAACAAGAGAGATCCCATAGAGACCCCATAGAGACCCCATAGGAACCCATAGAGCCCCCATAGGGACCCCATAGAGACCCATAGAGACCCATAGGGACCCTTAGGGAACAAGAGAGATCCCATAGGGACCCCATAGGGACCCCAAAGGGACCCCAAAGGGACCCATAGAGACCCCATAGGGACCCCAAAGGGACCCATAGGGAACAAGAGAGACCCCATAGAGACCCATGGGGACCCATAGAGACCCATAGAGACCCCATAGGGACCCCATAGGGAAACTCCATAGGGACCCCATAGGGAAACTCCATAGGGAAACCCCATAGGGACCCATAGGGAAACCCCATAGGGACCCCATAGAGACCCCATAGGAACCCATAGAGACCCCATAGGGACCCCATAGAGACCCCATAGAGACCCCATAAGGAACAAGAGAAACCCCATAGAGACCCATGGGGACCCATAGAGACCCATAGAGACCCATAGGGGCCCATAGGGAACAAGAGAGATCCCACAGGGACCCCATAGAGACCCCATAGAGACCCTATAGGGACCCCATAGAGACCCCATAGGGAAACCCCATAGGGAAACCCCATAGAGATTCCATAGAGACTCCGTAGAGACCCATAGAAACCCATAGGCACCCCATAGGGACCCCATAGAGACCCCATAGGAACCCATAGAGACCCCATAGAGAGCCCATAGCGACCCATAGCGGCCCATAGAGACCCCATAGAGACCCCATAGAGAGCCCACAGGGACCCATAGGGACCCCATAGGTAAACCCCATAGAGACCCATAGGGAAACCCCATTGAGACCCCCATTGGGACCCCACAGGGACCCCCATAGGGAACAAGAGAGACCCATAGGGACCCATAGGGACCCATAGGCACCCCATACCCCCCCCCTACCTGTTTGTGGGTTGGGGGTCTGACGCTGGCGCTCAGCAGCACTTTGCCCCCCCCAGGGGGTCCCGGGGGGCGGCGGACCCGGGGGGGGGGGGGGGGGGGGGCGCCGCCGGGGGGGGGAGGAGGGGAGGGGGATCAGACCCCATAGAGCTCCCCCCTGCCCCATAGATGACCCCATAAAGCCCCCCACCCCATAGCTGACCCCATTGAGCCCCCCCAGCCCCATAGCTGACCCCATAGAACCCCTCCTGCCCCATAGCTGACCCCATAGAACCCCCCCCACCCCATAGCTGACCCCATAAAGCCCCCCACCCCATAGCTGGCCCTATAGAGCCCCACACCCCATAGCTGACCCCATAGAACCCCCCCAGCCCCATAGATGACCCCACAGACCCTCACCTCCCCAAGGCCCCACTGCGGCCCCATTTCCTCCTCTCCCATCTCTTCACACTGGGCTCCATTTTCCTGTGGGGGAGGAATTGGGGGGGGGGGGGGG
>NW_024962772.1:2640-5329 GCF_019238085.1 Lagopus leucura | reverse complement strand
ATGGGCTCTTATGGGCTCTTATGGGGTCCTATGGGGTCCTATGGGGTCCTATGGGGTCTTATGGGGTCTTATGGGGTCTTATGGGGTCTTATGGCGTCCTATGGGGTCCTATGGGGTCCTATGGGGTCCTGGGGTGTCCTGTGGGGTCCTATGGGGTCTTATAGGGTCCTATGGAGTCCTATGGGGTCTCATGTGTTCCTATGGGGTCCTATGGGGTCTCATGGAGTCTTATAGGGTCGAATGGGGTCCAATGGGGTCTTATGGGGTCTCATAGGGTTCTATGGAGTCCTATGGGGTCCTATGGGGTCCTATGGGTTCATATGGGGTTCTGTGGGGTCTTATAGGGTCCTATGGGGCCCTAGGAGGCCTATGGGGTCTCATGGAGTCTTATAGGGTGTTATGGGGTCCTATGGGGTCCTATGGGGTCTTATGGCGTCCCATGGGGTCCTATGGGGTCCTATGGGGTCCTATGGGGTCCTATGGGGTCTTATGGGGTCCTATGGACTCCTATGGGCTCTTATGGGGTCTTATGGAGTCTTATGGGGTCCTATGGGCTCTTTTGGGGTCTCGTGTGTTCCTATGGGGTCCTATGGGGTCTCATGTGTTCCTATGGAGTCCTATGGAGTTCTATGGCGTCTCATGTGTTCCTATGGGGTCCTATGGGGGATTTATGGGGTCTCATGGAGTCTTATAGGGTGTTATGGGGTCCTATGGGGTCCTATGGGCTCTTATGGGGTCCTATGGGGTCCTGGGGTGTCCTATGGGGTCCTATGGGGTCTCATGTGTTCCTATGGGGTCCTATGGGGTCCTATGGGGTCTCATGTGTTCCTATGGGCTCTTATGGGGTCTCATGTGTTCCTATGGGGTCCTATGGGGTCCTATGGGGTCTCATGTGTTCCTATGGGGTCCTATGGGGTCTCATGTGTTCCTATGGGGTCCTATGGGGTCTCATGTGTTCCTATGGGGTCCCCATCCCCCCTGCCCTGCGCCTCCACTTCCTGGTCTGCCTCTGAGCCGAACGGCCCTATAAAAACCCGATGGGCTCTAAGTGTCTCCTGGCCTTTCTTTATGGGCTCCTATGGGGTCCTATGGGGTCCTATGGGGTCTCATAGGGTTCTATGGAGTCCTATGGGGTCCTATGGGGTCCTATGGGTTCATATGGGGTTCTGTGGGGTCTTATAGGGTCCTATGGGGCCCTAGGATGCCTATGGGGTCTCATGGAGTCTTATAGGGTGTTATGGGGTCCTAGGGGGTCCTATGGGGTCTTATGGCGTCGTATGGGGTCCTATGGGGTCCTATGGGGTCTCATAGCTTCCTCTGGGGTATTATGGGGTCCTATGGGGTCTTATGGGGTCTTATGGAGTCTTATGGGGTCCTATGGGGTCCTATGGGCTCTTATGGGGTCTCATGTGTTCCTGTGGGGTCCTATGGGGTCTCATGTGTTCCTATGGAGTTCTATGGGGTCTCATGTGTTCCTATGGGGTCCTATGGGCTCTTATGGGGTCCTATGTGTTCCTATGGGGTCCTATGGGCTCTTATGGGGTCTCATGTGTTCCTATGGGGTCCTATGGAGTTCTATGGGGTCTCATGTGTTCCTATGAGCTCTTATGGGGTCTCATGTGTTCCTATGGAGTTCTATGGGGTCTCATGTGTTCCTATGGGCTCTTATGGGGTCTCATGTGTTCCTATGGGCTCTTATGGGGTCTCATGTGTTCCTATGGGCTCTTATGGGGTCCCATGGGGTCCCATGGGGTTCTATGGGGTGTCATAGGTTCTTATGGGGTCCCATGGGGTCTTATGGGGTCTTCCAGGGTCCTGTGGGGTCTCATGTGTTCCTATGGAGTCCTATGGGGTCTTATAGGGTCTCAGAGGGTCTTATGGGTTCTCATGGAGTCCTATGGGGTCTCATAAGGTTCTATGGAGTCCTATGGGGTCTTATGGGGTCCTATGGGGTCTCATAGGGTTCCATGGGGTCCTATGGGGTCCTATGGGGTCTCATAGAGTCTTAAAGGGTTCTATGGGGTCTTATGGGGTCCCATGGGCACTTATGGGGTCCTTATGAGGTCCTGGGGGGTCTTATGGGGTCTTATGGGGTCTCATGTGTTCCTATGGGGTCCTATGGGGTCTTAAGGAGTCTTATGGGGTCCTTATGGGCTCTATGCAGTGCTGTGTGCCCCACTATTGACCTACAAGTGCCCCACAAGTGACCCATAAGTGATGCATACAGCCCCACAGGTCACCTGTGCCCCACAAGTGACCCATAGAGCCCGACAAGTCACCTGTGACCCATAAGTGACCCATAACTGACCCACAAGTGCCCCACAAGTGACCCATAAGTGACCCATAGAGACCCACAAGTGACCCATAACTGACCCACAAGTGCCCCACAAGTGCCCCATAAGTGACGCATCCAGCCCCACTAGTGACCCCTAAGTGCCCCACAAGTGACCCATAGACCCCGCAAGTGCCCCATAAGTGACACAGCAGCGCCCCACAAGTGCCCCATAACTGCCCCATAGAGCCCCACAAGTAACCTGTGACCCACAAGTGCCCCACAAGTGCCCCATAAGTGCCTCACAAGTGCCCCATAAGTGACCCATAGAGCCCCACAGTGACCCATAGACCCCACAAGTCACCTGTGCCCCACAAGTGACCCCTAAGTGACCCACAACTGACCTGTGACCCACAA
>NW_024962772.1:325-2630 GCF_019238085.1 Lagopus leucura | reverse complement strand
AGTGATTCATCAGCGCCCCATAACTGACCCACAAGTGCCCCACAAGTGCCCCACAAGTGCCACATCAGCGCCCCACATGTGACCCATAGCCGCCCCACAAGTGCCCCACAAGTGACCCATGGAGCCCCACATGTCAGCTGTGACCCACAAGTGCCCCACAAGTGCCCCACAAGTGACCCATAGAGCCCTATAAGTGACCTGTGACCCACAAGTGCTCCACAAGTGGCACTGCAGGGAGCCACAGCGCCCCATAAGTGACCCATAGAGGCCCACCAGTGCCCCACAAGTTACGCGTAGAGCCCCACAAGTGACCCATAAGTGACCCATAAGTGACCCATAGAGCCCCACAAGTGACCTGTGACCCACAAGTGACCCACAGCGCCCCACAAGTGCCCCATAAGTGACCTGTGCCCAAGTGCCCCATAAGTGCCCCACAAGTGACCCATAAGTGCCCCACAAGTGACCCACAACTGCCCCATAAGTGCCCCACAAGTGACCCATAACTGACCCACAAGTGCCCCACATGTGACCCATAGAGCCCCACATGTCAGCTGTGACCCACAAGTGCCCGACAAGTGCCCCAGAAGTGACACAGCAGCGCCCCACAAGTGACCCATAAGTGCCCCATAAGTGACCCATAAGTGACCCATAGAGCCCCACAATTGCCCCACAAGTGCCCCAGAAGTGACCCATAGAGCCCCACAAGTGACCCTTAGGCGCCCCACAAGTGCCCCACAAGTGACCCATAAGTGACCCATAGACCCCACAAGTCACCTGTGACCCACAAGTGACCCCTAAGTGACCCACAAGTGACCTGTGACCCACAAGTGCCCCCGCACTGCACAAGTGCCCCACAAGTGGCACAGCAGTGACCCACAGCGCCCCACAAGTGACCCATAAGTGACCCATAGAGCCCCACAAGTCACCTGTGCCCCATAAGTGCCCCACAAGTGCCCCATAACTGACCCATAACTGACCCACAAGTGCCCCACATGTGACCCATAGAGCCCCACAAGTGCCCCACAAGTGCCCCATAAGTGACCCATAGACCCCATAAGTGACCCATAGACCCCACAAGTGCCCCATAAGTGACCCATAGACCCCATAAGTGACCCATAGAGCCCCACAAGTGCCCCAGAAGCGCCCCAGAAGTGCCCCATAAGTGACCCTTAAGTGCCCCACAAGTGACCCATAAGTGACCCATACAGCCCCACAATTGCCCCACAAGTGCCCCACAAGTGACGCATAGAGCCCCACAAGTGACCCATAGAGCCCCACAAGTGCCCCATAAGTGCCCCACAAGTGCCCCGTAAGTGACCCACAGCGCCCCACAAGTGACCTGTGACCCACAAGTGACCCATAAGTGACCCATAGAGACCCACAAGTGACCCATAAGTGACCCACAAGTGCCCCACAAGTGCCCCACAAGTGACCCACAAGTGCCCCACAAGTGACCCATAAGTGCCCCACAAGTGCCCCACAAGTGACCCACAGCGCCCCACAGGTCACCTGTGCCCCACAAGTGACGCATCGAGCCCCACAAGTGACTCATAGAGCCTCACAAGTGACCTGAGACCCACAAGTGCCCCACAACTGACCCATAAGTGCCCCACAAGTGACCTGTGCCCCACCAGTGACCCATAATTGACCCACAAGTGACCCATAAGTGCCCCATAAGTGACCCATAGAGCCCCACAAGTCACCTGTGACCCACAAGTGACCCACAAGTGACCCATAGAGCCCCACAAGTCACCTGTGACCCACAAGTGCCCCATAAGTGACCCACAAGTGACAAAGCAGTGCCCCATGACCCACAAGTGCCCCACAAGTGATTCATCAGCGCCCCATAACTGACCCACAAGTGCCCCACAAGTCGCATAGTACAGACCCACAAGTGACCCACAAGTGACCCATAGAGCCCCACAAGTGACCCTTAGGCGCCCCACAAGTGCCCCACAAGTGACCCACAAGTGACCCATAAGTGCCCCACAAGTGCCCCACAAGTGACCCACAGCGCCCCACAGGTCACCTGTGCCCCACAAGTGACGCATCGAGCCCCACAAGTGACTCATAGAGCCCCACAAGTGACCTGAGACCCACAAGTGCCCCACAAGTGCCCCACAAGTGCTCCAGAAGTGACCCACAGCGCCCCACAAGTCACCTGTGCCCCATAAGTGCCCCATAAGTGCCCCATAAGTGACACACAGTCTCATGGGGTCTTATGGGATCTTATGGGGTCCTATGGGGTCCTATGGGGTCTTATGGGGTCTTATGGGGTCTTATGGGGTCCTATGGGGTCTTATGG
>NW_024962772.1:0-225 GCF_019238085.1 Lagopus leucura | reverse complement strand
TGGGGTCCTATGGGGTCTCATAGGGTTCTATGGAGTCCTATGGGGTCTTATGGGGTCCTATGGGGTCCTATGGGGTCTCATAGGGTTCTATGGAGTCCTATGGAGTCTTATAGAGTCCTATGGGGTCCCATGGGGTTCTATGGGGTCTCATGGGCTCTTATGGGGTCCTATGGGCTCTTATGGGGTCTCATGTGTTCCTATGGGGTCCTATGGGGTCTCATGTGT
>NW_024962771.1:0-36246 GCF_019238085.1 Lagopus leucura | reverse complement strand
GTGCACGCCCTGTGCAAGATTTGTGCATCCCCCCGGGAAGGTTTTGTGCCCTGTGCAAACTTGGTGATACCCATCCCGAGTGCATGATGCCCTGCCCTGTACAGACTTTGTGCCCCCTCCCCTCCCCAGTGCATGCTCTGTGTGCCAGCTGGGTGTCCTCCAGGTGCCTCCCCTGTGCAAAATGTGTGCAGCCCCCTAGATTAGGGGTTGAACTGCTGCAAAGTAGCTCTGTGAAGAAGGACCTGGGTGACCTGGTTAACCAGCAGCTGAACAGCAGTTGACCAGTGGTTGACTGATGGTTGACCAACAGCTGACCAGCAATTGACCAGTGGTTGACTGATGGTTGACCAGCAGTTGACCAGTAGTTGACTAATGGTTTACCAACAGCTGACCACCAATTGACCAGTGGTTGACTGATGGTTGGCCAGCAGTTGATCAGTAGTGGACTGATGGTTGACCAGCAATTGACCAGTGGGTGACTAATGGTTGACCAACAGCTGACCAGCAGTTGACCAGTGGTTAACTGATGGTTGACCAGCAGTTGACCAGTAGTTGACTGATGGTTGACCAGCAGTTGACCAGCAGTTGACACTGATGGTTGACCAGTAGTTGACCAGTGGTTGACTGATGGTTGACCAATGATTGACTAATGGTTGACCAACAGCTGACCACAACCCAGCAATGTGCTCCCATGGCCAAGAAGGCTGATGGTATCTATATGATGGTATATATATGGTTCATTACACATTTGTACAACACCCCCCCCCCCCCCAAGCATGCCCTGTGCAAAATGTTTGCATCCCCTATGTGCAAGCTCTGTACAAACTGTTCCTGCCTTGCAGCCCTCAGCTCTGTGCGCTTCTGGGTGTACCTTGGATTGCTCACACATTAGGAGGGGTCCCTTGGGTGCTGCACCATGCTAACCCCCCCGCCTTTTTGCCCACCCTTTGCAGGCCACCATGTTCCACTGCAGCGCACGGTGCTGTGAGGACAGAGCAGCCTCCATGCAGCAGGTGCAGCGTTGCATTGAGCGCTGCCATGCACCCCTGGCCCAGGCCCAGGCCATCGTCACCGGCGAGCTGGAACGCTTCCAGGTGAGGATATTTGGGGTTACATGAACACATCATGGGGGGTGACACCTCAGAAGGCCGTGCTGCTGTTCAGTGAGACCTGGGCAGGCTGAGAGCTGGGCAGAGAGGAACCTGATGAGGTTCTTATGAGCAAGTGTGGGGTCCTTCACCAGGGGAGGAACAACTGCATGCGTCAGTGCAGGCTGGGGGCTGAGCTGCTGGATGAGGAGAAGGAGAAGGCCTTCTCTGCAGAGAAGGACCTGGGGGTCCTGGTTGACCTACAGTTGAGTGGTTGACCAACAGCTGACCAGTAGTTGACCAACAGCTGACCAGTGATTGGCCAACTGTTGACCAGTAGTTGACCAGCAGTTGACCTGTAGTTGACCAGTGGCTGACCAATGATTGGCCAACTGTTGACCAGTGGTTGACCAGCAGTTGGCCAGTGGCTGACCACAGGCTGACCACGAGTCAGCAGTGCATCCTGGTGGCCAAGAAGACCAGTTGGACCTTGGGGTCCATTACAAAGAGTGTGGCCAGCAGGGCAAGGGAGGTGCTCCCACTCTGCCCTGAGGAGGCCACATCTGGAGCACTGGGTCCAGCTGTGGGCTCCTCAGATCCAGGCAGACAGGAAACTGCTGGAGAGCCATAGAGATGGTAGAGAGAGGAGCATCCCATGATGGGAAGAGGCTGAGAACCCCAAGGGCTGTTCAACTGTGGATGAGAAGGCTGAGAGGGGATCCGATCCACCATGTAAACACTGGGGGAACCCCAGAGCTCCCTTCCAACCCCTATATTTCTGTCATTCTTGTGACCTGTGCCCCTTTGTCCCCTTGCAGGACCGCCTGAGCCGCTGCACGCTGCACTGCTCTGACAGAGCCAAGGATGCCCTGGAGGCGGGCGGTGGGGAGACAAGGGCACGATCCCAGCTCGATGCCTGTGTGGCTGCCTGTGGGGACGAGCACCTGCGCCTGGTGCCCGGCATGGCAAAGAGGATGCGGGATGGGTTGGCAGCCCTACAGCACTAATGGGTGCTGTTGGGGTGGGGCTGGTGGTATTAAAGGCAAGGAGCTGCACTCGTGGTGCTGGAGGGGCGCTGGGGGAGTGGGGTGATGGCTGTGCAAAATGTAGGATGCAGGTGTGCAAGGTGTAGGGTAGTGGCAGTGCAGCGCATGGGGTGGGTGTGTGCAAGGTATGGGGTGATGGCTGTGCGGTGTGTGGGGATGAGCCGTGCAAATGTGCAATGTATAGAGAGGGTGCAGGTGTGCAAAGTGGGGGACGATGGCTGCGCAAGGTATGGCGTGCAGGTGTGCAAGCTATGGGGTGTGGGGCAAGCCATGCAAGCATGCAGTGTATGGGGTGAAGCTTTGGAAGAGATGGGATGATGGGTGTGCAGTGTGTGTGGATGTATGGGTGGATGGGGCACAGGTGTGCAAGGCATGGGGTGACACCTGTGCGATGTGTGCAGAGCGAGCCGTGCAAATGTTCAGTGCGTGGGGTGAGCTGTGCAAGTTTGCAAGTTGTGGTGGGCGAGCCATGCAGATGTGCAAGATGTGTGGCAGAGTGTGGGGTGCTGGGTGTAAGCGTGCAGTGAGCGGGGGGTGCTTCTGCAATAGGGTAGGGTGCAGGTATGCAAGGTGTGGGGCAGTGCTTCTGCAGGGCGTGGGGTATGGTGTTCAAGTGTGCAAAGCATGCAGGGTGCAGACGTGCAAGCTGTGAGCTGACTGCTGTGCAAGGTGTGCAGGGTGAACCATGCAGGCATGCAAAGTGCACAGTGAGCCATGCAGGACTTGCAGTGTGTGGGGCAGTGCCTTTGTGTGCATGCAAGGTGGGTGCAACCGGGGATTACTGCACAGACATGGGGTGATTCCTGTGGGTGCAACACAGTGGGTGTACAGCAGTATGCATGCAGTATAGTGGCCGTGCAATGGTGCATATGCAATACAGTGTGTGTGTAATGGCATGCATGCAGTGCAGTGCGTGTACAACAGTGTGCAATGAGGTGTAACAGGTGCAATGAGGCATATTATAGTGGACATGCAGTGTGGTGTGCATGTGGTGCAGTGTGTGTGCTGTAGTGAATGTGCACACAGTGCAGTGTGTGTGCTTTGCTGGGCATGCAATGCGGTGTGCATGCAGTGCAGTGCGTGTGCTGTGCTGGGTGTGCAATGCAGTGTGCATGCAGTGCAGTGTGTGTGTGCTGGGCATCCAGTGCAGTGCGCATGCAGCGCAATGTGGTGTGCATGCAGTGCAGTGTGTGTGCTGTGCTGGGCGTGCAATGCAGTGTGCATACAATGCGATGCGTGTGCTGGGCGTGCAGTGCGGTGTGCACGCAGTGCAGCCCATGCTGAGCAGCAGAGCTGCAGGTTCCCACGCACGTGCTGGATGGCGCCACTGCTTGTGCGCGAGCCGGGAATCTCTCCCAGCGCGCATGCGCACCCCCCCATCGAGAGCTCTTATTGGCTGCCGGCGAGGCGCGAGGGGTGGCGGGAAGAGGGGCGGGGCTTCCATTGGCTAAGCGGGCGACGTGATGACGTCAGAGCGCGGCGCGAGCGGCAGCGGCGCTGAGGAGACGCCATGAGCAAAGCGCATCCACCCGAGCTGAAGAAGTGAGAGGCGGGCCGCGGGGGGGCTGAGGGGGAGCAGCGGGGTCTGAGGTGGTCCCAGCGGCACGGGAGGGTCATGGGTCCGGGTCCGGGTCCGGGTCCGGTGAGGCTCTCAGCGATGGCGGCCCCGACCCCACACTGACGCGGCCTCCTCCTGTTCCGCTCTCGTTGCAGGTTCATGGACAAGAAGCTGTCACGTGAGTCGCACTGCCGTACCGGGGGGGGGGGGGGAAGGTGTTGCCCTCTGAGCTCCAGCTGCCCCCGCAGGCACGCAGCCCCGGGTCCCCTTCCTTCTGACGCTGCCCTTTGAGCTGATTCCCACCCCACCCCTTCCCCCCGCATTGGTTCGCAATGATCCCGTTTCTCGTAGTGAAGTTAAATGGCGGCCGCCACGTGCAGGGGATCCTGCGGGGCTTCGACCCCTTCATGAACCTGGTGATCGATGAGTGCGTGGAGATGGCGCCCGGCGGGCAGCAGAACAACATCGGCATGGTGGTGAGTGCTGGGGGAGCTGGGGGTTGTAGCATCACAGTATGGTTGGGTTGAGGGAGACCTTACAGCCCCCCAGTCCCACCTCCTGCCCTGGGCTGTGTGCCCCCCTCCAGCTCAGGCCTACCAGTGCCCATCCATGGCTTTGGACACCTCTAGGAATGGGGAACCCGAAGCTCCTTTGTTCCAGCACCTCACCACCCTCATGGTGAAGAATTTCCCCCTGACATCTAACCTAAATCTCCTGTCTTTTAGTTTAAGACCATTCCTCCTTGTCCCATCGCTATCTACTCATGTAAAAAGTCACTCTCTCTTCTGTTTATAAGCTCCCTTAAAGTACTGGAAGACCCCAGTGATGTGTGTTCATAGCTTTTGCTGAACAAGCCCAGCCCCCTCAGCCTGTCACAGCCTCACAGGAGATGTGCTCCAGCTCTTTGAGCATCCTCATGGCTTTCCTCTGAACCCTGTCTCACAGCCCCACATCCCTCCTGTGCTGAGGGCCACAGGCTTGGATGCAGGAGGACAAATCAGAGGGGGGGAAACCCCTCCCTGCCTGCTGCCACCCCTCTGTTGCTGCAGCCCAGGATGCTGTTGGCTGTGAGGTCACAAGCACGCGTTGCTGTCTTGTGTCAAGCTTCTCATCCACCTTTTCTGTCACCACCCTCCTGCAGGAGCCTTTTCCAGCAGGCTGACTGCTGCCACGAGCCCCTACAGTTCCGTGATTCGCTTCAGTTCTTGGAGCTGCGTGTGCTGTGCAGCTTTTCAGGAGGAAAAGATAGAGGGAAAGAGAACCTTCTGTGCTGTGGGTAACAGTGTGCTTCATCTCACCTCTTACTGCCAACTTCTCTTTGTAGGTAATACGAGGAAACAGCATCATCATGCTGGAAGCTTTGGAACGAGTATAGTGGCAGAGGAACCCCGTAGGGACCCGACCCTGTTGTGTTTTGTTTACTCACTCGAACCTAGTGAAGCAACCACAAGTGTAAGCTTATTTTTTTTGTTAAATAAATTTTGTACTGGTTGGTGTAACCCTGTGTAAGCTGTACTTGGTGTAACTGAGGCCTGGGGCAGTTAACTCTGTGAGTGCAGCAGTGGGGGGAGGACTTTCAGGCAGTTTCATTTCTTCCAGCAGATGTTCAGATGTTACTGCCTGTGTCTTTCCCCCCCCCATAAATAACAGGCTGTGACACTTCTATTTCTGGCATTGCTCTGTAAAGAGTGGAGGGGACTGAAATATCTCTCCAGCTAAAGTGTTTGCCTGCAAGCTCGTGGTGATCTTCACCTCTGTGCTGAGGCAAAAGTGTTTTTGGTTGTTCTGGTTGCCTCCAAGCAGCCCAGGGGGTGAAGCAGACAGAACAAAGCACTGACCCCAAGGCACCAGCAAGCTTCTAAGAGCTGAATCGTGTTCCAGCACGCGCAGACCAGCAGTGAGGTTGCTAATCTCACTGCAAGTCCTGCAGTTTAGCTTTAATCAAGCGTGTTCATCTTTCCCAGCACAACAAGTGTGAGGCAGTGCCTAGTGGAGGCTTGTTAGTGAGAATTTGAGCTAAGCAAGCACATCTTGCTGGTACAGGAGAGCTCTGTTGATGGAGGACCGAGCAGCAGCTCTGAGAGACAGCACCAAAACAGCACCACGCGAGTGACACAGGCACCAGTTCAAGGCAACGCCTCTGGCTTATATTCAAACCAGTGCATTACTTCTGTTTGTAATGGCAACATCCTATTTACTGCATAGTTAGACGTGGGTGAGGTTCAGCAATATTAGATCCAGTCATGGGACAGAAGAGTTTATCTGCTACAAACTACTGCTGCCCTGCTGTCGTTTTTAGGTCATCCAAGCAGCTGACGCTTCCAAAACTTGATGGAAGAGAAGTACAGGCTCTGTGTGTTTTGCCTGTTTTCCACTTGTTTTGGCAACTCCTGCACAGGTCTGCTTCTGTTCTTCTCTCTCCTCCTTCCCCCAGCTGCAGAACTTGTTCTGAATGAAAGTAAAGAACGTGTTCACCATTTCCCCTGCACCAGTCCCACCCCAAGGGCTCCTCAATACACCCTTTTAAAAAAGCGGAGGCAGAGAGATTTAATGCTAAGAAGCTGGCTTATTTCCCCCCCTGATGGAGAGATATCCAGAGAGGCAAAGCGACATGCACAGGTCTAAGGGAACAACGCTCAGTTAATCACAGTGATGCAGATCCTGGGCTCGGTAGGATCTGAAGGACACTTTGGGGTCAATATGGCATGTAAAACACCTTGGTTATCTTACAGAGGGACAGATTGAAGGCTTTGCTTTAGGGAGGGCCAGCCCACTTGGGGAACTGCCCCCCACTTTGTGACAGCAGTTCAAGTCAGCTTGTGTCTGGAGCTGGCTGGATGTTTCCTCCTCCTCCGATGCTAAGTGAGAAGTTAGAATAAAATCACACCATCCCAGCTCCTCCTTTATTCCTTTTAGTTGCGACTACACACCTTCAGCACACGACCTGTATCTCTGGGGGCCGTGGTGGCACTCAGCTCAAAGCTCTGTTTTCAGTTTCTCATACAAATCTTCCTGGTCGATCTTGTCTGCGTTGCCGTACCAGCGGTGGTAGGCGAGCAGCGCGGCGTTTTTGGCTGCAATGGAGCTCATCTCCATGGCACTCGCAGCCCACTCGATGCCATTCAGGTAGTAGATGTTGTCATGGAGGATGATAGGTGGGAATTTATTTGGGGGGCTGTAGTGGGGGTACGCCAGCCACTTCTTCACCTTGACGGAGTCGTAGGAGGAGAAAAGCAAGTTCATCTGCTCTTTTGTGAGCTCTTCCTTTGAGAATATCTTCCAGACTGCTGACTGCAAGGGTGGCTTTTCTTCGCTGCCTCTGTTTTCCACAGGAGATACGATCCCCACGCTGTTGATGAACAGTTTGGGATTTTCTGTAGTGAAAATGGCACCCAGATGAAAGGCGGATGGGTCCCGGTAACCAAAGAAGGAGGCGTTTAAGCGGCCGTGCACAAACGTGGCCACGGTCTGTTGGTAAGGACTGGAGAACTCTGGGACCGGAGGGCTGAAGTTCTTGAAGGTGATGTTGGCTATTTTGCGGTTCAGAGGAGCAGCAATGACAACGATGTCATAGATGTCCCCTGTCTGTCCTGACGGCGTGTCGTAGGTGACGTGGTAGAGGTGAACTGGGTCCCCTGGGGAAGACAGGAGGGGTGAAGAGCTCAGTGATGCTGTTCCACCTCAGCTGTACTTCTGACAAACATGTTTTGATTGCCATCACAGGCTGCCCAGAGAGGCTGTGATGCCCCGTCCATCCCTGGAGGTGTTCAAGGCCAGGTTGGATGGGGCCTTGGGCAGCCTGGTTTAGCATTAAACGTGGAGGTTGGTGGCCCTGCATGAGGCAGGGGGGTTGGAGATTCATGATCCTTGAGGTCCCTTCCAACCCTGGCCGTTCTGTGATTCTGTGATTATGCCTTGCTGTGAACCAAGGCTTGTTTGAGCAGTATAAGATTAGCTGATGGCAGGGCCGTGATCTGAGGCTTTAAACAGGGCACAGTTTTCATTGTAAAAGACCAAAGAAAGCCCAGGCTGTTGCTTTGGTCTGCCAGGAGCAAAGGTCAGCGTGTAGCTGCCAGAGCTGGCTATTCCCCCCCCCCACCAAAGGGAAAGCAAACGGGACCCACCTGTGGATCTCTTCCTGATTTTGGGCTCTATAGACACAACTGTACCAGCGATAACATCTGCTTTCGAGGCGTAAATAAGACCAGTGCAGACAAGTTTGTTTCCCCCTTTCACTGACCAAAGGCTTGATCCTGCCCCTGCCAGAGACACGGCACCTACAAGGAAACCACAATCATTAGCACTGCTTGTTCAGCACCGTTTTGTAGGGGACCACTCAAAACATCACGTGGAAAATGAAAGGAGAAAACATCCCAACGGGACACAGAGCTTGAATGAGGACAAGGGCTAAGTAGGTCATGTTAGCAAGCAATTGCTCGCTTGCCAGAGTAACCCAGTAACCCAGCAAGGGAGGGTGCTGCTTAACAGTAGGAGGAATTGTTCCACAGCAGGAATAAATAGGTTGCTGCCAGCATCTGCCCAGCCCAGGGACAGGAATCCCAAAGCACATGGCATCACCTGAAGCACACCAAGATGCTCACCTACAAAACCATTGATGTTGACACCTTGCCCGTAATCGACCCTCATGGCCGGACAGACCATCTCATTTATGAACTTCTGGGAAAAGCTGGCTTTCTGCATGGCTTCATCGATGGTTTGGTTAAACATCTGGGTGAAGTCGTTCCCTCCAAGGGCGTGGAAGAGGCGCTCGTAAGTGCTGAAGGTGTAGTCGTGTGTCTGGTAGCGATAGATCCTTTAACCAGAGACAAGGAAATGCATCTAACAGCTGCACCACGTGTGGGTTACCCAAGGCATCTTATCTTGGGAAGGGAACGGAAGTTCAGTTGCTGCTGATTATCTCTGTGGCCCTTGGAAGCTGAGGAGAACTTCGCGTGCCTTCTGGCGTAGGACTCCCAAGAGCCTCACGGTGTTTGGTTGGAGCAGCAGCGCTCCTCCTTCCAGCCTAAATTCCAAGGGCCTAAAATGATCATCTGCTCACCTTTCCTGATAAAAGCACTTTGTGCAGTTACAAATCCAAGGATCTCTAGCACCCAGGTGCTAAAGTCCAATGGACACTGCAATCTCTAACCCGCCACTAGCACACTGCCTCTTTTAGTGTCCCTAACAAGGTGACAGCACCAATCTTGACCTTTTTCCTTAGGAAAGGGTTGGCAGCAGTGGACAACCAGAGAATTGTTCTTCAGTTGGGTGATTTCACCAGTTTTTGCAGCTCAGCAGCAGGTAAAACAGAATGGCAGACTCGTGCCAACCTTCTCATTCACCTTTCCCATCAGCCATCCCCCTCCACGACCTCCCCTAACATTTCTGCCACTCGTAAACACGGCTGAGCAGCTGCCTTACCGCATGAACTTGTCCAAGATGTCCTCCACCCACATGTTCATCCGCAGGGGGCTGAACCCATAGTGCCACAGCAGCTTGAGGATGTTGATGATGTACCAGCTGCTCTCCTCGAAGACGAACTCCTCTCCGTTATAGATGCCCATGAGGTTGCCAGGGACAGGGAGAGCAGGGAGGCCTGGAGGAAAGGGTGAACAAAGGTGATTTAATGAGAGGTGAGTCACAGAGCCATTGAATATCCCTGCAGGCTGCAGTGATACCTCCCTTCAGTCTCTTCTCTGGGCTGAGCAAACCAAGAGACTCCAGCTGCTCATACATTTCCCCTCTAGATTCTTCACCATCTCTGCAGCCCTCCTTTGGACACTCTCTGACAGTTTTATGTCCATTCTGTACTGCGGTGCCCAAAACTGCAGACAGTGCTCAAGGTGAGGCCTTACCAGTGAGGTGTAGAGCAGAACAATCCCTTCCCTCAACCCGCCAGCAATGCTGTTTGATGCACCCCAGGGTACATCTGGCCTTTCTGGCTGCCTGAGCACACTCATGACTCATGTTCAGCTTGCTGTAGGATGAGAATCATTAAGCTTAGAAAAGGCCATTAAGACCATCTGGTCCAACCATGGCTCTTCACTCTGCCCATTCCTCCTCCTCCAGTCTGTACATACACCCAGGGCTGCTCTGTTCCCAGAATCAGCACTTGCTCTTGTTATACTTCACGTGGGTGAAGGTCTGCCCAGCCCTCTGATTTGCCCAGGCCTCTCCACTCTTGATGAAGGCAATTCCTTCTCCCAGTTCAGTATCGTCAGCCAACTCACTCGAGACACCTTCCAGTCCCACATCCACACCACTGAATTACAGAACAAGAATCATCCACATCACAAGGATCACAGAACATCCCCAGTTGGAAGGGACCCATAAGGATCATTGATCCCAACTCCTATAGGGAACTGGTCCCAAAATGGAGAACCCTGCTAGCCACCAGCCTGATGGAACCCCACTGCCCAAAACCCTTTGGGCCCAACCATCAGCCAACTGCTCACCCATAGCAGTAACATGATAAGAGGTAATGACCTTAAGTTGCACCAGGGAAGGTTCGGGTTGGATATTAGGAGCAATTTATGCCCAGGAAGGTGTTTGCAGTGGGGATCACCGTCCCTGGAGGTGTTTAATGGTAAGTGTTGTATGGAGGAACACGGACAGAGGGCACGGTGGGATGGGCTGGGCTTTGAGGTCTTTCCCAACTGAATGATTCTAAGTGAGAAACAGTGTGGAAAGCTTTGCTTAAATGCAAACAGATAGCAGAGCATGGCTTCTTTCACTCCATCAGATGGTTGACCTTGACATAAAAGGACACCGAAGGAGCCTTCTCCTCCTGAACTGCGACCAACAAGCACAGAAGCCAGCTGCAGCACTTCGACTTTCAGCGGCCCTCGACCCACTGCAGCGTCTCAACATCAGAGGGCACAACGAGGGCTGTCAGCAACCAACGAGACCTCGGGATCTGACACAGCGCCAGGCCATGATCTGAGATGACTTCGGCCGTGCGCGGCTATGGGGCGGAGACGTGGGGTGGGATGCGGAGCCTTCACCCCATAGCAGAGGGGCAGCCCCCCGCCGTGCACTGGCTGCAGGATACTCACCCAGTTCCTTGGCGAAGTGCTTCATGTGCAGGTTGAGGGGGTGCAGCACGGATCCCCCCGCCTCGTAGCTCGCCCCTTCCATCTCCACCGTGGCCAAGCGGCCGCCCACCTCCCCCCGCTCCAGCAACTCGATCCGCACGCTCCTCCCGAACTTCTGCCGCAGGAAATAAGCGGCCGCCGTCCCCCCGATGCCGCCGCCGATCACGGCTGTGAGAGCGGAGCACAGCGTTAGAATTAAAGAGTGAACCTCCCCTCCCGCCAACCCGCAGCGGTCCCTCCGTACCGATCTTCCCCGGGGCAGCGCGCTGCTCCCCGCGGCCCGGGACCGGCGGGCAGAGAACGGCGAGGAGCAGGAGGAGCAGGAGGCGGCGGGGCGGCATGGCGCTGCTCTGTTGAGCCGTGCTGTGCAGGGCCGGGCCTCATGCCCGCCCCTTGGCCGCTCAGAGGCGGAGCGGACGTGAGGATTTAAAGCATCCTACGGACACCACCACCCAGCAGCGCCGCTGGTGTAGTGGTATCATGCAAGATTCCCATTCTTGCGACCCGGGTTCGATTCCCGGGCGGCGCAGGTAGTTTTTTTTTTGTTTTCCAACTTAAACTTTTGATTCTAAATTATTTTATTGACTGACTGTACTTCTCTCTCTTCTTTTATCGCTTCTGCCCGAGGGAGGAAGCTGGCACGGCCAGAAAGAGCTCACAAAGCACAGCGCGCTGACACGCCGCCAATTCTCCATCCCTACCCCCGCAACGCGCATGCGTACACATAGCACACACTTCCCCCTTCCCACATACACCCCAGTGTGCATGTGCGCTTAGCGTAGCGCTACTGCGCCTGCGCTGCGGACCGGCGCCTGAGGGGGCGAGCGCTATTGGCTCCTCCTCCGGACGCATGCGCAGTGCTGGCCGGGCCCCTTCGCCCGCCCGCCGCCATCTTGCGAGGACCACCGGGGTTATTGTCCGGCGCTCAGGGCGCGGCGGGGCCGGCGGCGGTCGCGTTGCCCACGCGGTGACGGGGCCTCGGGGCCGGCTCGGTGCGAAGAGCCGGGTCGGGCGGTGGGTCGGCGGCAGGCGGCGACGCCACCACAACAACCATGGAGGATGAAATGCCCAAGACCCTGTGAGTGTGGAGGGGGCGAGACCGCCTATTGTTCACGGCCCCGCGGGGAGGGGCGGCCCCGGGCTCTCCTCAGCGCGGCCGCGGCCTGGCGATCCGAGCTCCGCGGGACCCGGGGCCGCCTCAGAGCGAAGGGAGCGGCCTGGGCCTGCTGCAGGCTGTGGGGCCGGCCCTGAGGGGCCTTGTTTGCCCGCGCTGTTCCCCCCTCAGTATTCATCCCTCCCCACCCGCCCCCTGAGGCCTTTTTAGCCCACGTCTCCCAGCCCCTTTCCCGCTGCAGATTTGTCTTTTCCCGTGCTTTGCTCCCCCGTACATCTCTGAGAGCATCCAACCCCCGTGCGCCCATGGGCCCTGTGTTGTTTTGCCGCTGTCAGCTCGCAGAGCTGTGGGACTTAAAGCTGCTCAGCTCCATAAGGATAACTTCAGCATAAGGGGTGACCAGCAGGGACAGGGATGTGATCGTCTCTCTCTACTCTGCTCATGTGAGGCCCCATCTGCAGCACTGCGTCCAGGGCTGGAGCCCCCAGTACAAAAAAGACAGGGAGCTGCTGGAGAGGGTGCAAAGGAGCCACAAAGATGATCAGGGGCTGCAGCACCTCCCCTATGAGGATAGGCTGAGGGAGCTGGGCTTGTTCAGCATGGAGAAAAGAAGGCTGCGGGGTGACCTCAGTGTAGCCTGCAGTGCCTGAAGGGAGCCTGCAGGCAGGAGGGGAGTCAGCTCTGTGCAAGGGGAGATGGCAGCAGGACGAGGGGAAATGGTTTGAATGGAGGGAGGGCAGCTGGAGGTTGGATGTCAGGGGAAGTTGTGTGCTGTGAGAGCAGGGAGGGGCTGAACAGCTGCCAGAGAGGCTGTGATGCCCTGTCCATCCCTGGAGGTGTTGGAGGCCAGGTTGGATGGGGCCCTGGGCAGCCTGGGCTGCTGTTCAATGTGGAGTTTGGTGGCCCTGCCCCAAACCCCCCCCTGTGGCAGGGGGTTGGAGCTTCATGATCCTTGAGGTCCCTTCCAGCCCTGGTGATTTTGTGATTCTCACAGCCAAGGGAGCAGCTAACGGTGGCTGGTAGGCAGTTCCTTGCCTTGCTAAACTCACAGAGCTCCTCTAATTACAGGAAACTTTCTGGCCCCACTCATGCAGCTGACACCCATCTCTGTCAGGAGGTGTTTGGGTTTTGGTGCAACACACAGGGATGAGGTGCTGAGCTGAGCTGTGCAGCTCCCTCCTTAGCCTGGCAGGCACGTCCTGCATTGATTCCCCTGTCTGGATCTTGGTGAAGTCCTGGGATTCACTTCCACCTCTATATTATGCTGTCATGATCTTTGTCAGCCCAAGAATGTACACTGTCAGGATATAGGGGGGAATTTCTTCACTGGGAGAGCAGTGAGGTGCTGGAACAGCTGCCCAGAGAGGCTGTGGATGCTCCATTCCTGGAGGTGTTCAAGGCCAGGTTGGATGGAGCCCTGGGCAGCCTGGTCTAGTAGCAGATCTGGAGGTTGGTGGCCCTGGCGGCTGCAGGGGTTTGGATCTTGGTGATCCTCGAGATCCATTCCAACCCAAGCCATTCTGTAATCATTGAGTGAGGGAAAAGGGATCTTGCCAAAGCAGGAGGAAAATTTGCCCCTGGGTGACTTGAGGAAAACAAGGTTCTTACGTGACTTGTGCCAGCTACTCTGTTTTGGGCACATGTATGATCCTGTTGTCCTTAAACTATTCTTAGCATCCACAAACATGGGTCAGACCTGTTGGCATGCCGGTGTGTTTATTTAGCAGAATGTTTTCCCCCTTCCCCTTAGTGAAATTGTTGTCTGCAGCCAAGTGGTCTCAGCAGAATGCAGCTCATGCTCTAGGGAATGAATTCTCCGTCCTGCAGCACGTGTTGCACAAGCACGGCAGCATTTCTGCTGAGCTGGCTGTTGAGCAATATGCCAGGAGCTGGCTTTCTCCGAATCCTGACGTTCTGGAGTCACGCAGAGGGACTGTCACGAGCTCAGTTACGCAGTGTGAGGTTCAGATGGGTTTCTTGGAAGGCTGAAATGCAGCTGCCTGCCAGCGTGGCTCTGAGATGTATGTTAATGATGTGATGGATGAGCATTTCTATAGGAGGTGCTGGTGGAAATGAGGTCCTGTCGGAGTGACGTCCACGTAACCCGTTTCTAGCAGGGCAGATGTCAGTGCTTGGGTATCCAGGGGGACATTAGGAGCCATATTAACCACAGAAATGTTTTCCTGGATAAACACCACTTTTCCCATGGCCGCTTACCATCTTGGAAAGCCCCCCTCCAGCAGTGATGAATGCGAGGGGTGGTTACAGCTCCGCGTTTTTGAACTTTACAAAGAGCTCTTGTTTGTAGTTTCCCCGTGTGCTTCTCGAATACGTGCGCTTTGGACTTGTTTTGTGTTTATAAAAAGATGAGGGAGTGCAAACAGCCACTGGTTTGGGAGCACTTCACAAGAAGATGCAGATTGATCAACCTGCCCTGGGTGGATGGAGTTGTCTGCATGATTTGCCTTGTGTGTGACCTGCAAAGAAGCACCTGAGAATCCAAATAGCAGAAAGCAGAGAGGGGAAAGATGTGAGAAGACTTGTGCAGGAGAGATCCTGCTGCTGGTGGGGCCGGCCTCAATGCCATTGCCTGGCACTAATTTCTTAAGCAGCGGCGCAGTCCAAGGTCCAGGCTGGGAGAGCAGAGCTGCAAAGAAACTTGCAGATGCTTATCGAAGCTTGAGTGTGTTTAAACCGCTTAAGGACAGCACAGAGAGCGTGGCTTAAGCTTGCTGCTGAGTACATGGGGGAAAACAGCCTGCTGTGTTGCTCGGAGGGGGTGCAGCTCTGTGCTTTTCCCCTAAATCCGGGCCCACTCGGTGGTGTTGCTGTGCTTTTATGGTGGTTTGGCAGCTTGTGGGTTGGAAAAGCTCTTCAGACGTGCTGCCACACAGACGGGCAGCAGAGGCGTGTGGGATCCCTGGCGTGTGGTTACACAGGTCCTAATTACACGTATGTGTACATATTTATCTCTGCATACGTGCGTGTTCCTGCATTTTGAGAGGACTGCGGCCGTGCAGAAATTCGTGGTGCTCCCAAGAGATCTGTTGGCCAAATCCTTTGCTTTCCAGCTCGAGCCAACCTGCAGGCAGGGAATGCTTCGTGCAGCAGCTGCTTATCGAGGTGAAAATGCAGCCTTAGTGCAAAGGTCGTGGCACAGACCTGCGCTTACAAGGAAACTGCTGTAAGCTCAGCCCTAGAAAAATCACATGAGAGCGTGTTGCTGCCTGGTGCCGCGGCTTATTTATTATCCACACTGTGCTAATGTTTAAAAAGGGAGAGAGCAAGAGCTCCTGCTAGTTGTGGCTCTTGCAATCCGTGCATGGAGAGGGTTGCTGCACTTTTCTCTGCATCCCCCTCCTGTGGGAACATCTGCACTTCTAACCTTTCCTTTCACCTTACAGATACGTGGGGAACCTGTCCAGAGATGTGACAGAAGCTCTGATCCTCCAGCTGTTCAGCCAGATTGGACCATGCAAAAACTGCAAAATGATCATGGATGTAAGAGACTTCAATTAATTATTATTTCCCTTCTCTTGTAGCGAATGGCTTTGGGCCCTTGTGCTTTTTAGGATCCTTCTGGCAGTACGAGTTCTGGGCATGTGCTGGGGTGGGAGTTCACCATCACAAACGTTGTGACGTTTTCTGACTCATACCTGATATATTGAAGGATGAGTGGGCATTTTGAAAGGGATAGGACAGCTTAATAACATACAGACCTTGTATGGTAGATTCTTTTGGGCCAACTTTTACCTTTTTAAAGCGGGGCTGAACGCTCGTGGAGCGCCATTAGCGTGCTGTGTGTGGTGTTGGCCTGCAGTGACAGAGCCTGTTCGTTTGGAGCTGCTCAGATTTCATGGCTAAGGCACTGAGAGTGATAACGAGGAGGCAGCCTGAAGGGCTGGTGGTCACAAATCTTTCTCTTTTCTATCAGACAGCTGGAAATGATCCCTATTGTTTTGTGGAGTTCTATGAGCATCGCCACGCGGCTTCGGCACTGGCTGCCATGAATGGCCGGAAGATAATGGGTAAGGTAAGCTGTCATGTCTACAGGGTGAGTTGGAGCTGGAGAGCACGGGCTGCCTCAGCTGGTGTGGGATGATGGCATTTGAAATGGATGCACTGCAAATGTTGGGCACCTCAGTGAACTCCCCACTCCCTGCAAGAAAAACCCCACCCAGCCAAGCAAAACGCCAAGAAACGTGTCTTAAATAGAAGCTTTCACCCGGCCTGCATGCCTGGCTTCCCTGTAGCGTCAGAATGAAGTGCTGGTGGTGTCTGTGCTCAGCTGTGACGTGCTTGATCTAACCGATGGCCAACTGGTGTTTGCAGGAGGTCAAAGTGAACTGGGCAACGACTCCCAGCAGCCAGAAGAAAGACACGAGCAGTAAGTGTCCCTCGGGCACGCAGTGATCCCTTCGTTTGCACGGGTAGCTTTGAAACATGAACCCAATGCATCACACAGTGATGTTTTGTGATAATCCTGAGATACCACTGGATGATTTGCGTTAATGAACTTCAGAACAGATGTGATCTTTGTCGTCAGGTAGTACCGCTGTCAGCACGCGGCTCCACGAGGTAACTGTATCTTCTTAAACATAGAATGAAATCTCAGGGGTGTCCACTGACCACCCCAAGGCCTTCGGTCTCAGTTCCACACGGATTCACGCACTGAATTCACGTGGTGTAACGGCTGAGCAACCAAAACTGTTGGCTTTTGAGAACTCAAATTCTTCAACAGCAAAGCGTTGCGATGCAAGGTGTTGTTTTGATTTGTTCTGCATATCCTGTGGTGTTCAGTCGGGCATCTTAGCGAGGTTCCACACAATGTCCTGCCTTAGAAACCTGATATCCTTTTTTCTTCTTCCCCTAAAGACCATTTCCATGTCTTTGTTGGAGACCTCAGTCCTGAAATTACAACTGAAGATATAAAAGCAGCTTTTGCTCCGTTTGGAAGAATATCGTAAGTAATTGGATAGGATAAATGAACTAAAAGTTCTCTCTCCTAAATGGAGGCAGCCTCTTATTTCAGTAAGTAAAAACCAAAAGTTGACCCAGTGCAGGAGAACAAATTCATCTGTTCATACAGCGCCCGGACTCTGAATGGTTGAGCATTAAGCAGGGCTGTGAAAAGAGATTTCTTTCTAGAAGCTTCTTCTGCTTTCCTAGAAAGGTCGCATACGACATGCTTCGGTTTCATACTCCTCACATTGTTTAGCAAAGCAACACTGGAAAAAAATGATTCCTGAATGTGGGGTTACACGTTTCAGTTGCCCTCTCCGCAGTCACGTCAGCATCACGCTGTATGGTTTGTGAGTGAGCCCGTTTGCATGCTCACACCTCACGAGGCCTTGGGTTTTCACCAGCAGCAGCCATTTGTGGCAGTTAAAATCCCCCCCCTCCCCCCCCCCCAAAAATGAACCCTTTGCAGCCTCGTGGCACCCAGTGTTTGGCCTCCAGGTGTTTGGCCAAAAGCACGGGGCAGCTTTGGAGTCACACTCATGGGCCGTGCAGAGCAGTAGTGTGACAGGAGAACGTGGTACCAAGGGGTGGCTGCAGCTCTGCCTGCCAGTCTGTTGGACTCAGGGTGTAGCAGAGTAAGGAGCAGTTCGTTCTTTCCATCCTCCAAATGTAAACCATTAATTTTCCTTGTAGTGTTGTCTGTACTGGACATTGAAGTTTCTTGATGGTGATGTAAGAGAACGTAGAGTGCTTTGGAGTGTTGTGTAGTGCAGCCTTTAATTGAAGTAAGTTTGTTTTTTTGTTTTTCCCTCAGAGTCCAGTGTGTTACGCTTGTTAATGCCAGCTTGATTTCCTCTTTGATACAATTAAGAAAAACCATGTGATCTGAATGTCATTCGCTTCAGAGAACTCTAAATCTCAACTCGTATCCCCTAGGAAACTCAGAGGGTCAGGCTCATAAGCAGAGTCAGTTTATCCTCATGGCCAAATGCGGTGTGGATGGAAGGGCCCAGGGACTCTAAAATGGGTTTGCACTGGCACTTTGCTGCTGGAAAGGGTAGGAAAGGCAGGGAGCAGCAGGCAGCTGCGTCGGTGTGAACGTGGTGGAGCTACGAAGGAATTTCCCCAAGCTGCTTCAGCTCTGGGTTCCTCAGGTGCCTTCCAGTAGGCTTCTCCAGCAAACACAGCCCCCGAAAGCAAAGCCCTTTAGGACACAGCATCAGGACCCTTTCCCAGCTGGGGTGGGGAGAAGGCAAGCGAGCTGCTGCTTTTGTGGTGCTCAGCACGCAGCTGTAGAGCAGGCTGAAAGCTTGGTGACTCGCCCTGCCTTAAATGGACAGGCCAAAAAGAAATCGTTCCTGTTACGACTCCCTGAAAGTCCTGTTCCCAACATGCAGGGGTCAGGGAGAGCAGAAGGGGCCTTGGTTTTCTGTTGGTGGAACTAAACCCAAAAAAAAAACCACTGCTGCCATCTCGTCAGCAGTCGATTGAAGCTATTTGACCTAATCTGTTCCTCATCAGTGACTTCCTTTCTGGAAATGTGCTAATGGAATATTTCCCGATCTGTTATGATTTTTTTTAACGTTGGTGTTAAACTGAGCTCTTTTTTTATGTGTGTATATATATATATGAAACCAAGGTTGAACTACTGCATGATTAGCCCATAAAGAAATGTTGGTAATTCTTTGCATCTGAACTTTTTAATCACTGTAAAAGCACACATTCATTGTGGTTTCCTTTTCTGCTTACTGTACGCATGTTTTCACTTGTTCTCAAGTCTTATTTTCAAAGTTTTCAGTTGAGGGTAAGTAGAGATGAGTTCTTCCCCCCCTCCCTCTTTAGGCTGTTGAGAGCAAACCAGCTAAGAGTACCAGCGTGGCTCTTCTCAGGCAATTTGTCCTACCCAAATTCAGACCAGGAAGGAGAAACAAAACAAAAGGGAGGGGGGAGGTGTTGCAAACAGAAAAGAAAGAACGCTGCTGGCGTTGGAAGAGGCATTTTCCTCGGGTCAGTGCTGTAGGCTTACGTGCACCACAGCTCGGGGTGCAGCAGTTGCAGTTACTGTGAGGCTTAATGAAGTGGTGCAACAACCCCCTCTTCATTGCGACTCCTCCGGCCAGTCGGAATGCTACGTGTTGTGCCCATGTTACACTGGTTTCTCTGAACCCTCTCATGTTATGCAGACCTAAGTTCCATTGCATGACTTGCTGACCGGTTTTCTGTTTTGCTTTCTGTTCTTTAATGCTTGTTCCGTGTGGGGGGGGAGGAGGGGTGGCCTGGAGAGCATCGCAGCCCCTGGCTAAGCTGGACACAAATTGCCTGAGAAGTGCTGTCGAGTGGCTTTTCTTGAGTGGGGGTTTAGCTCTTGTAGCTGGGTTTCTTCTTAACTCAATCTCAAATAATAGGGCTCTGGTTATTTTGCAGAGTGTCTCTGAAGAATGGACAGAATTGCCATGGCTAACTACAAGCTACAGTTCACAGTGGACAAACGTTGTAGTTTTCTTATTTACTTTTATAAATATTTTCTTTTCTTTTTCCTTCTTTTTTTTTATTATTATTATTTTTTACAATATCTTGTAGTTTCCAATCAGTCCTGTATGATTGCTGTTGTACAAACGCGCTTTGAATTATTTGTAATGTCTAGTTTAAAACGTAAATGTTTCGGTGTTTTCTTCAATAATTTCTGAAAATGTCAATCTCTCAAAATTTACAGCTGCCCACAGTCCCAAAAGGGGGTCACGAATTGACCAGAGAAAATTAAAGAATTCAGTTAACAGGCGACGTATGCCTTTTAATTCCTCTCTTTTTTCATTTTTTCTATTTAATATTTTGAATGAGTAGGGTAGAATGTGTTGGCAAAGGAGCTGAGTGTAACGATTGCATGGTTAAAGAGAGCCGTTCAGCTCATGTTAGTGGCTTAAGTGATCCTTTGGAATAGCTGCTTTGACCATGCTTTGTGCTTTAACAGTATGTAAAAGCCTTTTGAAGCGGAAACAACTGTCGTAAAGTACCTACCTTTGTTAGAGAAGCTATTGATTTGCATGTTTACGAAATTAAGTTTAATTTTGCTACCACCTGGCAAAGCAGTAGTAAAGTTCTGTATAGAAACCAAGCCGTTTGCTTTGACTGTGTTGCTGGTGCAAGAAACAGTTGACTTTAGTAAAGGTGGAAGGTGAAAATGAGCTGTAAGTGTGACTCGAGTTTAGTCGGGCCGGCTTTGTGAGGTGCTGAGCTGGCTCTTGTTTCTGCTTTCTAGAGATGCACGGGTGGTTAAGGACATGGCAACGGGCAAATCCAAAGGCTATGGCTTCGTCTCCTTCTTCAATAAATGGGTAAGCTGTGCCCGGTCTGGAAATGGGGGGGGGGGGGGGGGAATCTTCAGTACGAGCTGCAGAAAAGGAGTAATTTTGGTCCTCATCTGCTCCTGGCTTCCCCAGGAACGAAACGTCCTCAGTTTCCCCTCGTGCTGAGGGTGGGGATGGCTTTGTAACCCGCTGATTTGTCGTGGGTGTGAGAGGTGGGGAAGAAAACCAGCAGTGAGCCTGGATGGAGAGTTGTGCTACTCAGGCGTTCCTTCTTGGTTAGGGACATTGGTGATGCTCAGGCTTCCACAGTGAGCCAGCAGTGGAGTAAGTGAGTGTTTTTTCTCTCTTGTGGACAGGATGCAGAGAATGCTATTCAGCAGATGGGCGGCCAGTGGCTCGGTGGAAGGCAAATCAGAACAAACTGGGCAACGAGAAAACCTCCAGCTCCAAAGAGTACATACGAATGTGAGTGTTTGCATGTGCAAAAGCAAACCTTATACCACACACACAGGGAGGAGGAGAGAATTGTGAGCTCCAGGCAATTGGCAGCTGTGGGAGAGGGGAAAGTGGGTGCTCAAAAGCAAACATTCTTGATTCAAAACGGTGAACAGATCAACTTCCTGAGCTAGAACAGCTGTATTTCCACTGCCACCCAGGGCTTCCTGCTGGCTCTGCATGCTCTGGAAAGCTGCTCCCTGTCAGGACTGCTGGGATGAATGTGGGGTTGTTTTAACTTCGCTCTCTTGGACTATGGCTTCCTTTTGTGATGCAAAGCCAGAGGGGCTGTATTAAAGCATTTCCATGAGAGAGATTGGAAATGAAGCGTGCCTTGATAAGCTTGACACGTGAACTTCATTCCACAGCAGTGTCCCTGTCGTTAGCAGCCCATCCTAAATAGGAGCGGGTGGCTGTGGGCAGCCAGACAAACCCAAGTGAAAATGCTGACTGTGCTCACAGCGTTTCACCAGCTCTGTCAGCACGGTTCCTCGCTCTTAGGATGGGATCAGAACAGCTCCATGATCAACTGAAAAAAAAACAAACTCTTGCAAATCTCTTTTAAGCAAACACCAAACAACTGTCTTACGATGACGTGGTCAATCAGTCCAGCCCCAGCAACTGCACCGTGTACTGTGGAGGCGTCACTTCAGGCCTGACAGGTATGGTGTCCCCAGAGCACGTTGTTACACGGAATGACTCCAGATAACTGTGTGACCTCATGTTGGCGTTGTGCTGCTTCTTGTTGCAGAGCAGTTAATGCGCCAGACCTTCTCTCCATTCGGGCAGATAATGGAAATCCGAGTCTTCCCAGATAAAGGCTACTCCTTTGTACGGTAGGCTGTCGTGCACTCACACATCAGGTGGAAGAATGTAATGAAAACGAGTGGCTGTGTGCCTAACCAGAGGGTTCTAACAGCAGGCTTCTCAGCCTGCTTGTAACGCTTCTGGTATGGTTCCCATTGGCACCATTTCCATCCCAACAGGTTTAATTCTCACGAGAGCGCCGCGCACGCCATCGTCTCTGTCAATGGGACGACTATCGAGGGCCACGTGGTGAAGTGCTACTGGGGGAAGGAGACGCCTGACATGGTCAGCCCGGTGCAGCAGGTCAGAAGTGCTCCTCCACTCTGTCCAAAATGGCTGTGTGACATTAGTCCTGCATTAGAAACCTGCTGAGTGGCTGTTGTGGCACGTGGTGGTTTGACGTGGGGCTGCTCTTTATTTCATGGCTGGGTGTTTCTCTAAAGCGATTACAGATCCTTTGAGATCTTATTAAGGAAAAAATGAGGTAAAATTTTGAAGCAGATTTGCTGGAGGCTGTCCTGCACGTGGCATTTCTCTGTGCCACGGAAGGAAACGCTGCTGCTGTTCCTCTTTCCTGGGCCTCAGTGAGAAAACTCTGGGCTCTGAGAAAGCAAAGACCCCACACAAAACACTGGGGGTCTTCAGTAATGAAACTTGTGCTCTCTGAAGAGCGTCCTGCTAGATATCTGTGTTTCCATTTCAGTGTTGTTTCACTTGTAAGCTTTCAATCCGAAGCACGGTGCACTGTGAGCAGCTGAGCCGTGTTCTCAGGCAGTGCCTAACACGTTTTGTCCTTGCAGAATCAAATTGGATACCCTCAGGCTTACGGGCAGTGGGGGCAGTGGTATGGCAACGCGCAGCTGGGGCAGTACGTGCCCAACGGGTGGCAGGTCCCCGCCTATGGGATGTACGGGCAGGCGTGGAACCAGCAGGGCTTCAAGTGAGTACATGCTCTGTGCTTTCCCAAGCTTGAAGTCACATCCCAGGGATTTTCCTGTAAGGGAGGTGATGTTCTGAGGCTGCAGTGTGTGAAGTTGTTAGGTGTAGCAATGCCTGTGCTGTGCGAATGCTGAGGAGTGCATAGGAGAGCTCTCCTCGTGTGCCTTTGTTGGGGCAGCAGCGGATGAATTCTTATTTCTTATTCCAATTATTTTCCAAACGACATTGAGCTTTAGCACATCGACTTGTAAATGTGGATTCTGCTCATTGTGCTGCCAGTGTGGAACTGTTCTGCTGTTGTCACTCAACGCTGGTAACGGCTGTCTCAGATCATAGAATCATCACAGCACAGTTTGGGTTGGAAGGGACCTCAGGGATCATGAAGCTCCTATTTCTCTCCAGCAGGCAGGGCTGCCAAGCTCCATATTTAATACTAGGGCAGGCTGCCCGTCCAACCTGGCCTCGAACACCTCCAGGGATGGAAGGGGCATCACAGGGCAGCCGTTCCAGCATCTCACCACTCTCAAAGTGTGCAAAGAACTTCCCCCTGACATCCAGCCTAAATCTCCCCTCCTTCAACTTCAAACCAAAGAACTTCCCCCTGACGTCCAGCCTAAATCTCCCCTCCCTCACCTTCAAACCCCTTGTCCTGCTGTTATCCACCCTTTCAAAGGCTTGACTCAGAACTAAACGCAAAGGGAAGCAAGGGACACACAACACTTATTTATCAGCTTTTAAGCAATAGTAGCACAGGCCTTCTGGGCTCTGCCTGCCTTGATACACCACAACCAACAGAGAGAAACTGCTTTGTGTGGGGAGGATCTCCAGATGTCCCTTTCATCCCCTGCAGTGTCATCCCTTCATTCCTTAACGCGCTGTTTCTCCCCCAACAGTCAGACACAGTCATCAGCAGCGTGGATGGGAGCAAACTACAGCGTTCAGCCCCCCCAGGGGCAGAATGGCAGCGTGCTGACAAACCAGGCCGGGTACCGAGTGGCAGGATTTGAGACACAGTGAGAACCCAACGCCGCAGCTGGGTGCTGGTGGGGCTCGAGCAGCGTCACAGGGATGTGTCAGATCAAGTCAGTGCAAGCATCAGATGCAATGTATTTATTTAAGAGAAAGAAAGAAAAGAAAAAGGAAAAAAAAAAAAACATTTTTAATCGTGAAGTTGTCATCCACGTTGTTTAAAGAAAAAAAAAAAAAACAAAAAACACAAAAACGAGATGCTGGATGTCTGCCAACCATTGCCTTCTTTTCCTCTTTTCTAGATGTGTTTCTTAACGGCCCACTGTTGAAACACAGCAAATTGCAGGGACTGCTGCCGCTTAAACTGGGGGGCAGCAAATTGCACAACGTCAGACTTGTTGTTTTGTTGTTTTTGGTTTTGTTTTTTTTTTTTTTTTTTAATTATTATTCCCTCGGGAGCAGCGTGCGGTTGTGGTTTGCATTCCGAACGATTTACAATGTATTATAAAAGCTGTTGTACAAAAAAAAAAACAAAAAAAAAAAAACAAAAAAAAAAAGCCAAAATGGTGTGGGGTCCTGGAGGCTCTCTGCCCTCAGCTTCTGCACAGCCCTCTTCTCAAAGAGCCTCTTATACAGAGCGTCCATCCCTCCCCTCCCATCCGAGCGGCTCTTGCAGAGCCTGGCTTCTTAGTTTACATCGTTTTCTACCCGTTCATTTGCTCAGCCTTTGCCTTACGACCTCCATCCCCCCATCGGTGCCCACCGACCCGACGTTGCGGGGTGTGAAGGGGTGCCTCCACCTCGCCGATGGCAGAGGATCCCCATCTCTGCTGCTGCAGGGAAACCCCGTTACAACTCGCTGAAAATGTGACGAATTCTACCAACCAGCTCCTCACTTTGTTGGTTGTTGCTGGGGTTTTTTTTGTTTCTTTTTCCTTTTTAAATCGATTTCTACATTTACATGTACTGATTATGTAAAATATTTTAGCAAATTAATATTTTGCACAAACATAGCCGACTTTGTACGTTTCCTTTATTTAAAGGTAGGACGCCGAGTTCTTGATTTATGCATATATATATTATTTTTTTTTGCATGTGGATATCAAATATACACCTTGGTAGTCTGTGAATACAAATCATCCTCACTTTGTTTTTAAGAAACTGTTTAAAAACAACAAAACAAAACAAACAACAAAAAGAAAGCAAACGGAAAACCCCTCTGTGGAGCCGTGCGATGAACGTGGAGGTTCCAGGCTGGGGGAGCAGCTGGGAAAAGAATTTCTCGATGTTCAGAGGCCAAAAGCGATCTTTCTGTGCTACCTCTATGAGCAGCCTTCAAAAAAATGCAAAACAAAAAAAAAAAAAGGAGAAAACAACAACAACAAAAAAAGAAATCAAACCGAAGTTCTGTGTGCTCTCGTTTCTTTACCCGATGGTTCGGGCTGAACTCAGGCGTGGGGGTGGGCGGTGGATTTTGGGGCGGAAAGGTCGGAAGTGGGTTTAATTAGAACGGGGTGCTCAAACGGGGTGGAACTGCGCGTGCGCGATGGCGCCGCCGTGGACTCAATCTCCCAGCGCCGCCTGCGGCGCACCCACGTGATCACGGCGGCCCAATGGGAGCGCGGCGGCGGGCGGGCGGGCGCCATGGCGGAGGTGGGGCGCTGAGAGGCCTCGCGGCCGGGCCCGGGCTGGAGCGGGGGGCGCGCGCCGCCGCCCAGGTAAAAAGGAAGGGAGGGGGAGGGGGAGGGGGAACGGAGCGGGACCCGTGCCCGCGGGACAGGAAGTGACGTCAGAGGGGCGGGGGGACGGAGGGAAAGGGCCGGCGGGGCGGCCCCTGGCGGCGGGGGGCGACGTCACGGCGACGCCGCTGCGGTGACGTCACGCGGCGATGGGCTGAGGGGAGCGGGCCGGGGCGCGAGGAGGGGAGCGGGAACGCTTTGCTTCTGGGCTGCTTCGCACGGCGGGGCGGCCGTCGGCAGCGCCTCCTCCCCTTGGTCACACCGCACCAAAGCTGCGTGCGGCAGCCGAACCGTCCGGAGCTGCGTCAGGGAGGGGCGGGGGGGCGCGGGGCTGTCAGACATCGGGGCCAATGGAACAATGGAGCTCTGCGGTTCCGTGAGCACCGCGGTTCCCCCGGCTCCTATGGCGCTGTTCTGTCAGGAGCCCATCGGGACGAGGAGGAGTGGTTTTAAAGTGAGACAGGGCGGGTTTAGGTTGGATGTGAGGAGGTGTTTTTTCACACAGAGGGTGGTGACGCATTGGAACATGTTACAAAATCATAGCATGACAGAACGGCCAGGGCTGGAAGGGACCTCGAGGATCGCGGAGCTCCAACCCCCTGCCGCACGCAGGGCCACCAACCTCCACATTGAACAGCAGCCCAGGCTGCCCAGGGCCCCATCCAACCTGGCCTCCAACACCTCCAGGGATGGACGGGGCATCACAGCCTCTCTGGCAGCTGTTCAGCCCCTCCCCGCTCTCACAGCACACAACTTCCCCTGACATCCAACCTCCAGCTGCCCTCCCTCCATTCAAACCGTTTCCCCTCGTCCTGCTGCCATCTCCCCTTGCACAGAGCTGACTCCCCTCCTGCCTGCAGGCTCCCTTCAGGCACTGCAGGCTGCACTGAGGTCACCCCGCAGCCTTCTTTTCTCCATGCTGAACAAGCCCAGCTCCCTCAGCCTATCTTCGTGGTGGAGGTGCTGCAGCCCCTGCTCATCTCTGTGGCTCCTCTGGACCCCCTCCAGCAGCTCCATGTCTTGTACTGTTGCCCAAGGAGGCTGTGGATGCCCCATCCCTGCAGACATTCAAGGCCAGGCTGGATGTGGCTCTGGGCAGCCTGGGCTGCTGGTTGGTGACCTGCACATAGCAGGGGGTTGGAACTGGATGATCATGGCGGTCCTTTTCAACCTATTCCATTCTATTGGCTCTGTGATCACCAAGAAGCTTGGCAGCAAGGCAGGCAGTGGGGATGTGGGGTGATGCATCCATCTCACGCATTTGTGAAGGCACCCAAAAGCTTTGCGTCGCTTTTAGCCCATGCATCCCGTGCAGCCTGCATACGTGCAGGGCGGGGAAGTGCTGACTTGCTGCAGTTGTGTCAATCAGCCACCTTCCCCCTTCTGTTCCTCTCAGCTCAGGAGCTGCGAAGCCTCCAAACCTGCTGCACGGGGGACCTGTAGGTGTCACCACAACCAAGCTGTGCTTCCCCCATCCTGATGCTTCTCCCTCATCTCTGCCTTTCCAGGAAGATGGAGCCCACATCGGTGAGAACCAAAGTGCCCTCCTTCCTTTCCGACCTGGGCAAGGCCACGCTGAGAGGCATCAGGAAATGTCCCCGCTGCGGCACTTATAATGGCACCCGTGGGCTGAGCTGCAAGAACAAGAACTGCGGCACCGTCTTCCGCTACGGCTCGCGCAAACAGCCCGGGGTCGATGCTGTTAAGATCATCACCGGCTCCGACCTGCAGCTCTACTCGGTGCGTCAGCGGGACCGGGGCCCGGATTATCGCTGCTTTGTGGAGCTGGGTGTTTCAGAAACGGCCATCCAGACGGTGGATGGGACCATCATCACGCAGCTCAGCTCCGGCCGCTGCTACGTCCCGGCTTGCCTGAAGGTGGCCACGCAGGGTGTGGTGGAGAATCAATGCCAGCACGTCAAACTGGCCTTGAACTGTCAGACCGAGGCCACCCCGCTGACCCTGAAAAGCTCGGTGCTCAACTCCATGCAGGCCTCTCCCGAAACGAAACAGACTATTTGGCAGCTGGCCACGGAGCCCACGGGGCCACTGGTGCAGAGGATCACCAAAAGCGTCCTGGTGGTGAAGTGTAAGGCCAGCCAAAAGCACAGCCTGGGCTACCTGCACGCCTCCTTCGCCCAGAAGATGAGCACGAAGACGCTGGCGGAGCACAGGTTCTTCTGCTCCTGCCAGACCCTGAAGCCTGGCAAGGCCGCCTCAGCCAAGGAGGAGGCAGCAGCACAGAGGTGCATTCACTTCTTCGCCTGCATCTGTGCCTTTGCCAGCGACGAGAGCCTGGCCCAGGAGTTTGCCGACTTCCTCACCCACGACTCAAGCGGTATCTGAGGCTGATTCAGGGATTTTGAGAGGGGAATAAACGGGGAGCCAAGGGGAGCAGGCCACCCTATTGCTCCTGCTCACGCCGCAGCCAGTGCTGGCCTGAGGGCAGCCCTCACACCAGCTCCCCATGGGCGCTTTGTCGGCTGGGGCTTCATTTCATTCCCCCTCCCACCAGGAAGCACTCGCAGGCTGTGAGATGCAGGCGTGAGAGCAGAGCAGGGGGCTGCCCTGGGGGACGGCTCCCCTTTGCTTTGCTGCAATCGACGCTTGTAGCAAGTGGAGCTTCCTCTTGTGGGATGGGAACTGGGTGTCTTCTTCCTTTTGGGCAAGAGCAGCGAAGCTGAAGGTGTTGTGAAATCCACATGGGGCAGAAGTCACTGGGTTTGTGTGCTCTGCAGCCCGAAGGCTGCACCCAGCTGGTCCTATGAGTCACCTGAAAGCATTTGGAATGCTCCCTAACACAGACTGCTCTAGGTGAATTAACCCAAGCTAATTAAAACTGCTCCCCATCTCAGTTCTGCTAGGCTCAGTAGTGCTTAGGGTGCAGCACTGTTCCCTTCAATCCCCCTGGGGACAACACACGGTGCCCAGCTGGACCTGAGCAGGGAGCAGAACACAGTCAGTGCCCAGGATCCCCTAGCAATGATCCTTTCCACTCCCAGGAGAGCTGCCTGTCTCTGCAGCCTCACTTTTCCCCCCTGGGCTTTTCCCCTGGTTTTGGTTCTGGTTTTCTGTGCGGTTTTTGCAGGCAGCAGCTCAGGATGTGGGAACTCCACATGCAGCACTCTTTGCTGCTCACTGCTTTGGGGAGCGCTCCCTGCCTGTCAGGTGAAGCTGAAAACAAGCCAAACCCCAAATATTTGGCTCGAGGCTCCTGTTTTTCTTCCCCGGCGCCTCTGTCTGCGTGGGTCAGTCCTGCCAGCCCCATTCAGGGTCGGTTGTGGAGCCGTGAGCTGGATGCGAGTCCCCCCAGCAGGGCAGCGCTTGGTGAGGTGAGGCAGAGGTGCTTTTAATGACAGCCTGCTGTCCCTCCTTAGGTGTGAAGGGGGTCGCCGTCCCTCCGCTGCTGTGCGGCCCCGAGTCCACCCTGCAGGCTGGAGAGGCTGCCAAGGCCAAGAAGAGGAAAAAGGAGCTAACGGCCGGTGAGTGCCGTGTTGGGCAGGGATGGGCGCTGAGGCATCAGCACAGCGTGTGCCCCAACCTGCCCTCCTTTCCCCAGGGCCTCTCCTGGCTCAGGACACGGCCGGCCTAAGGAGAAGCAGCCTGAAGAAGCCCACGGTTGCTGCCTCGCTGAAAAGGCAAGGTAGGGCTCGGCTCCACGCTCTGTGTTCTTTGGTGCTGGTGGTGCTGATGTCCAGAGCTATCCATCCCAGGTGGAAATGGGGCAAAGTTGGGTTTTTTAGGGATGAATACTTGTCGAGAAAGAACTTCGGGGCTCTGGCTGCCCCCCTGGCTCTGTGCTGCAGGGAAAGGAGACGCAAACTGCCATGGCAGCGTCCTCCTCAAGGGATTCTCCTTGGCATGTGTGTCCTAACTGTTATCTCTGAGCATTCACAGGCGTGTGCTGGACAGAAGGGTCAGTATGGCACTGCAAAATCCTTTGGGTGAAAAACCCAAATCCAGACGGCTGGAGCTGACGTCTCTCCCCTTCGCCTCACAGGTTGTAACCAACTTCTGGACGAGTCACAAGTTACCCTGTCCTTCCAAGACTGGCTGGCCAGCGTCACTGAGCGCATCCATCAGACCATGCATTACCAGTTTGAGGGTAAGCTGGGCTTTGGGAGTGTGGTGGGAGCCTCCTTCCAGCTCCTGACCGTGAAATAACTTCGCCCAGAGGGAGGCACCTGCTTTGCTCAGCTCAGAGCGAATGTTGTTTATGTTGTTTTTACCCGTTGGCTTTGCTTTGTTCCCCAATCGCGGCATTAGCTTCACAAAAGCCCGGTGTTTATTGCTGAGGGAAGGGAGAAACTCCCTTAGAGGTTATTTATTCTCCAAGAACCCGCCCAGAGCCAGGCAGAAGAGGTGACGTGAGGTGAGGTGAGGTGAGGTGCCTCAGGTGGCATCTGAGAAATGCTCCCTCACCAGTCTGGAGGTGCTGCTGTCCCCCACGTGCCCTCAGGGCAGAGCTCTGCACAGCTATGGCTGATGGCTGTTTCTGCATCCCCTGTGGCACGCAGCTCAGCCACGGAGCACAGCAGAGCTGTGAAAATCCTCACCGTGGGGCTGTGCTGCATAAGGCTCCCAAGCTGCCGCAAGCTGCTCACGCCTGGCCTGTGCACGGATCCAGCTGGGCCCTCCTGAAGAGGACAAACACATTTCGGGGGTCTCTTTCCAAACCCTGTCAGAGCAACGTCAGTTTGTCAGTGAGGACACACTCTGCTCTCTGGCAGATGTCTGAGGTGTCAGGCAAAGGAGTTCAGCGATGCCCTTGGCCTCCAGTGAGCTGCTCCCCCACTGAAAGAAACCCATTTCTGCTGCCCTGTGGTGCTCCTCCAGACAAAACAGAGCCCCCCGAGGGGGGAGAAGGGATGGCAGCAGCTGGCAGACAGAGCCAGGGCTGCTCAGCCTGGGGAAGTGATGCCCGGAGGTGGAGGGAATGAACCTGACGGCACCAGGCTGTGCCCAGCATTGCCCACAGCTGGGCCAAGCCCACAACACAAGAAAGTAAATGTAAAACACATCACTGGCAGTGGAACTCCAGCACTGCTGTTCCAGCCAGATGCTGGTCTCCACCTGAACACGCACTTCTTTCCAACCTTTTATTTGCCTGCAAGCAGCAGTGCCTCTCTTGCCCTGAGCCCTGCCCTCTCTGTGACCATGCAGGCAAGCCCGAGCCGCTGGTGTTCCACATCCCACAGGCTTTCTTTGATGCGCTGCAGCAGAGGATATCCAGTGGGAGTACAAAGAAGAGGTTGCCCAACTCCACTACAGGTAGGAAACACTGCAAGCACTCTGCATCCCACCTGAGGCAAGGAAAAGCCAGCAGGAAGCTGACACCCCCCTTGTTTCTAGCAGCCTTAGGGGCAGAAGGCTCCGCTAAGCAGGAGCCACAGCCTGTGCTCCCAGGGGGGCTGTAACAGCTCCAGCCTCAGTGCAGCCTGGCTGCAGGCTCAGCACTCGGCCACTGGCAGCAGCTGTGTAACAGTTTGACTGGCTGGAAGAACGAAGGCAGCGGAGACTCAGAGCAAACAGCGCCTTCCCTGCAGCTTCTGCTCAGTTCTGCTGCTGCTTTTGAGCCACACGGATTGCAGAGCACTTGATCTGAAGTGTTTCTCTCCGCTGCTTTACACTTCACACTGATGTAAGACAGTGCTTGAGCAGCCACGCAGAGCTCTCGGCACAATTACCTGAAGTTCCGACTTCAGGAGCACCACTGGGCCCCCAGCTGAGCATAAAGAGCCCGCAGACTCTGAGCAGCCCCCGAGTGCCAAGCCAGCTTTACCTCCTCATTGTGCTCTTAACTGAGAGCAGGAGGAGAGTCCAGAGCACAGCGCAAAGCAGCAGACTGAAGGCTCGCCTCCCAGCCAAGGCCAAGCGCCCTCCCTGCAGCCCAGAAGGAAAAAGAAGTGAGGAAAAGCAAGTTGCATCACCAGCCTCGCTCCTCCCCCCCACCTTTAACTGCGCTTTCCTTCCCCACAGCGTTTGTCCGCAAAGACGCCCTTCCCCTGGGGACCTTCTCCAAATACACGTGGCACATCACCAACATCCTGCAGGTCAAGCAGATCTTCGATACGCCCGAGGTAAGGGGGAATCACAACCCCACCCTGCTCTGCCTACCGTTACCGAGCCCTTCACCCCGCTGCTTCCCAGCAGCTGCCTCTGGAAATCACACGAAGCTTCATCCAGAACCGGGACGGCACCTATGAGCTCTTCAGGTGCCCCAAGGTGGAGGTGGAGAGCATCGCTGAGGCGTACGGGCGCCTGGAGAAGCAGCCGGCCATCCGCCCGCTGGAGCTCAAGACCTTCCTCAAAGTGGGTAAGCGAGGGAGGGAATTCTCCTCTCAGCCCATCTGGGGGTTGATTCCTCCCCCTGCGCTGCCAGGGCAGCCCTTGAGATGTCTGCACAAATGTTGGAGGAAGATACGGGCTGGATGTGCACCTCCCTGCCTGGGGAGTGGGGCTCCACCAAGCAGCATCAACACCACGGAGCCCCCCAAGCACTAAAGGAATGCTTCCAGACCCCACCCAGGAGACAGACACCCTCTCCAGGAGGGGTTCTCCCCTTCACAGCCCCACACCAAGGGGTCCTACCATAGCTGGGGGTCTCCCCCTCACGCCCTCACGCAGGGGGAGCTGTTCCCATAAGGGGCTCTGCCCCAGACCTGCACCCAGAGCAGTGTCCCCCAGTAGGTGGCCCTCCCCCTCCACCACTCAACTACACAGGCACAGATGGAGCCCACCCCCCCACCATCTCTGAGACGACTTCTGTCACCTTCTCCACCCCCCTCCCACAAAAAGCAGCCGCAGAACGACGTTTTCCCAGTCCCCAGGTTCACCTTCACAACTCCAGATGCCCGCTACGCACACCTACATGCCCCAAAAACACAACCCCTGCACCAGCAGCCCCAAGAACCCCCCCACCACCACCGAGGTAAAGCCCAGGGCCCCCCACTCACCCTCTTCTCCCCCCTCCCCTGTAGGAAACACCTCTCCCACCCAGAAGGAGCCCACGCCGTTCATCATTGAGTGGATCCCCAACATCCTACCTCACTCCCACATCGGAGAGCTGCGCATCAAGTTTGAGTACGGGCACCAGGGTGGCCGTCAGCCCCCCACCTCCTTCTCCACCCAACAGCCACCAGCACTGGAGCCCACCTTGGAACTCGCTCCACTCACCACCATCACCTTCCCCTGAGCTCCAGGGCTGCACTCCAGAACTGCCAGCACGGCCACGTCAGCCAGAAAGAGAGAAAGAAACCAAGCACAAAGCTGCTGCCGCACCTGGAAAAAATAAAAAGTGCTGCTCACCAGGTGCACGCTGCTCCTCTCTGCACCCAGGAAAGCAAGCTGGGAAGGGCGAGGGGGCTGCACCCCTGCTGCAGTGCACACTCGCAGCCAGGGAAGCCCCAGCTTCAGCCCAGAGCTAGGGGAGGGGGAAACCAGCACAGAGCAAGGACCTGGGGGGAGCAGAGAGCAGGGCTGGGGGTCCTGCCGCCTCCGGGGGACAACTGCCAGCATTTACCTGAACTTCAGCCTCTCCTTGCTGGCATCCTGCAGCAGAACCCAGCTGCATCTTCCCCACGGATGGAGGAGGGCATGGCCGGCCTCGTTCCCTCCCTCAGGTTGATGCACCTGGACTTGGGGGGGGGAGAGAGCAGCCCAGGACCCCAATTCCTGCAGGCAGGGGCTGCAAGCACTGCACCCCCAGCAGCAGCGCCCCGCCGCATCCCAGCCCTCCTCCCGACAGCAGCACACGGCCATTCGTACTGAAATAATTTATTTTCTAACAATCCAACAATACAGAAGTAGACACACACACGGCCAGCTCTGCCTAAAACACGTACTCTAAAAAAAAAAAACCAAACGCGTGTGCTAAAACCTGTAAGAAAAAAAAAAAAACAAAACAAAAAGAAGCACCATTTTATGGTCTTGACACAGGATTCGTAGTGACATGCTATGTACAACGGGAATTGAACGCCTGGAAAGGAAATCTTGCATCCTCCCATCTGCTGCTCCCCTTTCACTCCGTGTCTATCGCTCAGAAGATGCCAGAACTCAAAAGTGATGCTAAAAAGCCGAGGAGTCTTGGGGGAAAACGGGAAGGAAAAAGGGGGAAAAGGAATAAAACAAACGGGAAGGGCAATGAAAATGCATCAAAAGCCACTGAGGTGGGAAAGGCTCCTGAGGTGGGGATGGAGAAGCCTCTGCTGCTGGCTTTGTTCTGCCCCAGATTGAGGCCTGGGGGTGGGATGGGGTCCGGCGCCCAGGGCTGGGGGCTTCTCCATCCCCAAGCAGCGCGGTTCGGATTCGCACATCTGTGTAAACGCAGGGGGTGCTCCTCGCTTCCCCCCTTTTTTCCAACAATCTACCAAAAAAAATCTCATTGCTGCAGCTTATCTCTGCGTAATGCTGGTGGATCCGTGAATTCGAGGAAAGGCTGGCGGCCCCAGGACGCTGCCCCAAGCTCTCACCTGGAGTTTTGGGGGAAAAGCCCGTGGTTTTAGGTTCGACCTTCGTGTGCCCATCCGACAGCATCGTTTGCCAAAGGTTTGAGTTTGTTGGGTTTTGTGGTTTGGGTTTTTTTTTCGATGCTGGTGCGTTGGAGAGGAGCACATCCATACAGTGCAAAGGACAGAGGAGTACTGCTTCAAACTGGGACGAAAAGGGGGAAAAAAGCCAAAATACCAACAAAAAATCACAACCGAAACCAACGCGCGGCGTTTCACCAAAAGAACGCGGTCAACCCGAAAAGGCATGACACGAAAATAAACAACAGTGAGAGTCTAAACCTTAACACTGGGTAGAACGAAGTGGAGAACGAAGCGCACGTTTCCTTCTGTTTCCCCTTGGAGTGCAGTGGAGCGCCGGGGTCGGAATCGGGATTTTGGCAGTGCTCACAGGAAAGGGGCTGGAGAGGCTGGAGCCACCGCGGGTCAGAGCAGCGCAGCTCCACGTGCAGATATTCAGCTTTGCCCATGGGTTTTTGTCCTTCTTGGGGCGGGCTCCTGTGGGCTTCCATGGGTTTTTGTCTTTGGGGGTGGTTTCCTTCACTTTTTGTCTCCTTGGGATGGGTTTCCATGGGTGTTTGTCTTCCTGAGGTGGTTTCCACGGACTTTTGCTTTCTTGGGGTGGGTTTCTGTGTTTTTTGTTTTCTTCAGCTGGGTTTCCATGAGTTTTCTTAGAATCACAGCACAGCTTGGGTTCAAAGGGACCTCAAGGACCATTAAATCCCAAGCCAGGGCTGCCCATGCTCAATCACACCATAGATAAGGTTGCCCAACCATTCAACCTAGCATTAAATACCTCCAAAGTCTTCTCGAAGAGTCAGAATGGCTTCTGAGCCCCACACGGATGTTCCATCCCCATCACCAACGTCGAGCACGAGCGACGGAGCAGGAAAACCCCTCAAAGAAACCTCAGCATCTCCATCAGAGGGCTCTGCTTACAACGATCCCAGAGCACCTCCTAAAGCACGAAGTCGTAACTCCGTTCACGTCGAAGGAAATGAAGAAATACTGTTTGCAGACCCCACGCTCTTCGTGCACGGGATCGACTCGGCTTCTCGGCTTCGACGCGTCAACACGGCTGGAAACCACAGCCTTGGGACCAGGGGTAAAGGGTTGGCCTTTTCTTTTGGCGTCTGGTTGTGGCTCTCTCTGGTGGAAACCCAAATCCTCAGCATGGAGAGCTCCCAAACGCAACCCGAGGGCCGGGCAAGTGCTTCACACAGCGGCGCCGCTCGGAGCGCCGCCACTTATTGCTAAATCGCGCGCGATGGAGGCGATGGGACCAAGCAGCGCTTCTAGAAAACAATGAGGCATCTCGTTTGTTTTGTGCTAAAGGGATGGAGATAATCTTTGTTCATCTCTCCGAGGTAGAAAAAAAATTGTCCCAGAGACAAGAAGCGCCAAGGCCGTCCTAAGACACGCGGCCGTAACGCGGGAGGGCACAGCGCGAGGACAGCACCATTTGGTTTTGAGGCATTCCAGGAACTTCCAGAGCTGGAGATGTCCATCCCGAGGCTGCCGGGAGGAGCAGAGCCTTTTGCTTTGCAGGAGGGGTCCATTGCTACCCTGAATTTTTAGAGTCGGCGGAGGGAAGGCCACCGACTGACGCTCCGTTGCAGACCTCCCTCTGCTTTCTGCCTGCTCCAAGCTACCAACAAGGCTGGGTCTCATCCTCACAATGCATATTTGGGCCCTGGTGCTGATTGTTAGTGGACAAACACTACAAAGATCCGGAATAGCGAGCGGTAACAGCAAGGCAAAGGAAAGCTGAGCTCACCCAGCACTGCTGTTACCGCTGCGATATTCCTGGGCGCACCAAAATGGGGCTGGAATGTTTGGTCTCGCTGAGATGAGCTTCCCGACGGGGCGAGAAGCGAGTGGGCACGATGGGCTGCCAGGGAGAAGCTCAGCACCCACAGCCCTGCGTGGGACTGGGGCAAAGCAGACTTCGTGTCAGCGGCACAAGGGAACGGCGGGACGGTCTGGTTCGCTACCAACCAGGAAAGAGTGGCGGGTGGAAGAGCTGCGGGGTCTGATCCTTAGAGAGCGGGGCACAGCTTGTGAGCACTCTGCACCTTGGCCCTCCGCACGCCCGAGCTGGCGTAGCCCTCGTCGCTGCACACGCTCTGCAGGCTGCCGCGCTCATCCGAGTCGCTGGGGCTGCTGCTGCTCCAGTCGAGGTCTGCGGGCAGGGAGTCGGTGCTCTCCACGTCCACGTCGATCTCTTCTGCAAGCAGAAAGCAAACAGCATCACCAGGAGCTCAGCAGGGCCTCCAAACACTGCGCACAGGCGTGCAGGTCTCACCTCTGTCTGAGTCGGAGCGCTCCGAGGACACGGCTGAGCCGACGCTGTCGGTGCGGATCCTCTCACTGCCCAACTTCTCCAGCTGCCTCTTCAGGTGCCGCTGCTCGCGCTGCAGCTGCTCGATCTGGTGGAGGGCTTTCCTGTCGTAGTCCTCGAGCTTCTGCAGAGGGGGGGAAACGGGTTGAAGAGACTTCAAAGGTCACAGAATCGTGGAATCACGGCATGGTTGGGGTGGAAGGGACCTTAAAGATCAGAGAATTGTGGAATCACTGCATGGTTGGGGTGGAAGGGACCTTAAAGATCAGAGAATCATGGAAT
>NW_024962770.1:764-2624 GCF_019238085.1 Lagopus leucura | reverse complement strand
CTGTGTCCTATAGAAATCCGCTCTGCCCCATAGAAACCCCATCAACCCCATAGATATCCCTCTGCCCCATAGGAACCCCATCAGCCCCATAGAAACCCCCTGTGTCCTATAGAAATCCGCTCTGCCCCATAGAAACCCCATCAGCCCCATAGGAACCCCATCAGCCCCATAGAAACCCCCTGTGCCCTATAGAAATCTGCTCTGCCCCATAGAAACCCCATCAGCCCCATAGATATCCCTCTGCCCCATAGAAACCCCATCAGCCCCATAGGAACCCCATCAGCCCCATAGAAATCCCCTCTGCCCCATAGAAATCCCCTCTGCCCCATAGAAACCCCCTCTGCCCCATAGAAGCCCCATCAGCCCCATAGGAACCCCATCAGCCCCATAGGGGTCAGTGGGGACATTGGGGTCAGTGGGGGAACATGGGGGTGAGTGGGGTCAGTGGGGGGACATAGGGGTCAGTGGGGGGACATTGGGGTGAATGGGGACATTGGGGTCCGGGGGGGGGACATTGAGGTGAATGAAGACTTGGGGGTCAGTGGGGACATTTGGGGCACTGGGGGCTTTGGGGTCAGTGGGGTCCTTGGGAGTGATGGGGTCAACATTGGGAACGTTGGGGTCAATGGGGTCTTTGGGGGTAATGGGGTCAGTGGGGTCAGTGTGGGGACAGTGAGGTGAATGGGGACATTGGGGTCATTGGGGTCACTGGGGACTTCGGGGTGAATGGGGTCGGTGGGTCCAGTGGGATCAATGGGGTCAATGGGGACATTGGGGTCAATGGGGTCAGTGGGGACATTGGGATCAATGGGGTCAATGGGGACATTGGGGTCAATGGGGTCAATGGGGACATTGGGGTCAATGGGGTCGGTGGGTCCAGTGGGATCAATGGGGTCAATGGGGACATTGGGGTCAATGGGGTCAATGGGGACATTGGGGTCAATGGGGTCAGTGGGGACATTGGGGTCAATGGGGTCAATGGGGACAATGGGGTCAATGGTGTCAGTGGGGTCAATGGGGCACTTTGGGATGAATGGGATTTGTATCAATGGGGCCATTGGCGGCCATGGTGGTGAATGGGCGCTGCTGGAAGCTTGGTTCCCACGCTCCCCATTGATGGCTGCGTTGTTTCCCAGGGCTCCCATTGATGGCCACAATGTTTCCCACGCCCCCCCATTGACATTGTGTTGTTTCCCACACAACCCATTGATGGCTGCGTTGTTTCCCACGCTCCCCATTGACCTCCGCATTGTTTCCCACGCCCCCCATTGTTGCCTGTGGTGGTTCCCACGCCCCCCATTGATGGCTGTGGTGTATCCCACACCCCCAGTTGATGGCCACGTTGGTTCCCACGCCCCCCATTGATGGCCACGTTGGTTCCCACGCTCCCCATTGATGCCTGTGATGATTCCCATGCCCCCATTGATGGCTGCGTTGATTCCCATGCTCCCCATTGATCTCCACATTCTTTCCCACGGCACCTATTGATGGCTGCGTTGGTTCCCATGGCTCTCATTGATGGCTGCGTTGGTTCCCACGCCCCCCATTGATGGCCACTTTGGTTCCCACGCTCCCCATTGATGCCTGTGATGATTCCCATGCCCTCAATTGATGCCTGCATTGTTTCCCACGCCCCCCATTGCTATCTGCGTTGTTTCCCACGGCCCCCATTGATGCCTGTGGTGATTCCCACTCCCCCATTGATGGCTGCATTGGTTCCCACGCCCCCCATTGATGGCTACTTTGGTTCCCACGCCCCTCATTGATGCCTGTGGTGGATCCCACACCCCCCATTGATGCCTGTGGTGATTCCCACGCTCCCCATTGATGGCCACGTTGGTTCCCACGCCCCCATTGATG
>NW_024962770.1:0-664 GCF_019238085.1 Lagopus leucura | reverse complement strand
TTGATGGCCACTTTGGCTCCCACGCCCCCCATTGATGTCTGTGGTGATTCCCACGCCCCCATTGATGGCCATGTTGGTTCCCACGCCCCCCATTGATGGCTGTGGTGACTCCCATGCCCTCCATTGATGTCTGCATTTTTTCCCACGCCCCCCATTGATGGCTGTGGTGACTCCCATGCCCTCCATTGATGTCTGCATTTTTTCCCACGCCCCCCATTGATGGCTGTGGTGACTCCCATGCCCTCCATTGATGTCTGCATTTTTTCCCACGCCCCCCATTGATGTCTGTCCTGGATCCCACACCCCCCATTGATGTCTGCAGTGGATCCCACGTCCCCCATTGGTGCCTGCAGTGGATCCCACACCCCACATTGATGCCTGCGGTGGATCCCACGCCCCCCCCTTGACGCATTGCTGCCCCCCAGGTGCGCCGGCGGACGCAGAACCCGGACTTTGAGGAGACGTTCAGCTTCGCGGTGCCGTTTGCGGAGCTGCCGTCCCGCCGGCTGCATTTCAGCGTCTACGACTTTGAGCGTTTCTCCAGGCACGGCCTCATCGGGCAGGTGGTGCTGGACAACCTGCTGGAGGCTGCCGAGAGGGGCACCGAGCGGCCCATCTGGAGGGACATCGTGCAGGGGGCCGCGGTACGGGGAGCGGGGGGCGC
>NW_024962769.1:2049-4891 GCF_019238085.1 Lagopus leucura | reverse complement strand
GAGCTGGGACGTGATGTGATGTGGCAGTTGTGCTGGGATGTTGCGGGGATATACTGGGATGGTGCTGGGATGGACCTGGGCTGTGCTGGGATGTGCTTCAGTGATGCTGGAATGTACTGGGATGATCCTGGGTTGTGCTGGGATGACGTGGGATGATGCTGGGATGTGCTGGAATGAGCTGGGAAGGTGTTGGAAGGTTCTGGGTTGTGCTGGGATGGTGTGGGAAGGTGATGGGATGGTGTGGGATGAGCTGGGATGTGCTGGGTTATGCTGGGTTATGCTGGGTTATGCTGGGATGTGCTGTGATGTGCTGGAATGAGCTGTGAAGGTGTCGGAAGGTTCTGGGTTGTGCTGGGAAGGTGATGGGATGTGCTGGGATGGTGTAGGATGTTCTGGGATGGTGCTAAGAAGGTGTGGGATGGTTCTGGGATTTGCTGTGAAGCGGTGGGCTGGTGCTGGGATGTTGTGTGATGGTGCTGGGATGGGGCTGGGATGTGGTGGGCTGGTGCTGGGTTGTGCTGCAAAGTGGTGGGATGGTCTGGGATGCAGCGGCTGGGATGAGATGTGCTGGGATGGTTCTGGGGTGGGCAGGGATGTGCTGGGATATACTGGGATGAGGCTGAGATGTTTTGGGATGTGCTGGGATGTTTTGGGATGTGCTGGGATGGGGCTCAGTTGTGCTGGGAAGTGCTGTGATGTGCTGGGATGGGGCTGGGATGTGCTATGTTGTGATGGCATGGTGTGGCATGGTGTGGGAAGGTGCTGGGATGGTGCTGGGATGATGTGGATTTGTGTGGGATAGGGCTGGGATGTCCTTGGATGGTGCTGGAATGCTACTGGGATGCTGCTGGGATGTGCTGCGGAGTGGTGGAATGTTCTGGGATGCAGCGGCTGGGAGGAGATGTTGTGGGATGGTGCTGGTGTGTGCTGGGATGGGGCTGGGATGTTCTGGAGTGGTGCTGGGTTGTGCAGGGATGACGTGGGATGATGCTGGGATGTGGTGGGATGTGCTGGAATGAGCTGGGAAGGTGTCGGAAGGTTCTGGGTTGTGCTGGGATGGTGTGGGAAGGTGATGGGATGGTGTGGGCTGAGCTGGGATGTGCTGGGATGGAACTGCAATGAGGCTGGGATGTGCTCTGATGTGCTGGGATGTTCTGTGATGGTGTGGGATGGTGTGTGATGGGGTTGGGAGGTGCTGGGAAAGTGAGGAATAGTATGGGATGTCTGGGTTGTGCAGGGATTGTGTGGGATGATGCTGGGATTTGCTGTGATGTGCTGGGACTGTGCTTGGACTTGCTGGGATGTTGTGGAGTGGTGCTGGGATGTGCTGGGATGGTGTGGGAATGTGCAAGGATGGGGCTGGAATGGTGCTGGAATGGTGCTGGAATGTGCTGGGATGGTGTGGGATTGTGCTGGGATGGGGCTGGGATGGGCTGGCATGTTGTGGGATGGTGCTGCAATGTACTGGGATATTGTGGGATGCAGCTGGGATGGTGCTGGGTTGTGCTGTGATGGCGTGGGATGACGCTGGGATTTGCTGTGATCTGCTGGGACGTGCTGGGTTGTGCTGGGATGCTCTGGGAAGGTGTGGGATGGTTTTAGGATATGCTGGGATGCGGTGGGCTGGTGCTGGGATGTGCTGGGCTGGTGCTTGTATGGGGCTGGGATGGTGTGGGAGGGTGTGGGAAGGTGCTGGGATGGGGCTGGGATGGTGCTGGGATGTTCTGTAATGGTGTGGGATGTGCTTGAATGGTCTTGGCCACAAGGGCACACTGCTGGCTCATGGCCGACCTGTCGTCCACCAGGACACCCAGGTCCCTTTCCGCAGAGCTCCCCTCCAGCAGCTCATCCCTCAACCTGTAGTGGTGCATGCAATCATTCCTCCCCAGATGAAGGACTCTACGCTTGCTGTTGTTAAACCTCATCCAGGTTTTTTCTGCCCAGCTCTCAGCCTGTCCAGGTCTTGCTGAATGGCAGCACGGCCTTCAGCCAATCCTCCCAACTTCGTGTCATCACAAACTTGCTGAGGGTGGCCATTATCCCCTCATCAAGGTCATTGATGAAGATGTTGAACAAGACCGGACCCAGCACCGACCCCTGAGGAACACCGCTGCTTACAGGCCTCCAACCGGACTCTGCACCACCAACAACGACCCTCTGTGCTCTGCCAGTCAGCCAGTTCTCAACCCACCTCACTGTCCACTCATCTATCCCACACTTCCTCAGCTTTGTTATAAGGACGTCATGGGGGACAGTATCAAATGCCTTGCTGAAATCAAGGTAGACTACATCCACTGCTCTCCCCCTATCCACCCAGCCAGAGACAACATCATAGAAGCCTACCAGGTTGGTTAAGCACGACCTCCCCCTGGTGAACCCATGCTGACTGCTCCTCATCACCTTTTCTTCCATTGTCAGGAGATGGCATCCAGCACAGCTGTTCCATCACCTTTCCAGGGACAGAGGTGAGGCTGACTGGCCTATAATTGCCTGGCTCTTCCTTCTTGCCCTTTTTGAACACTGCAGTGACATTGCCTCTCCTCCAGGCTTCAGGCTCCATTCCCCACTCCTCCTCTCCCCTCCCTTCCCTTTTCTTTCTCTCCCCGCTCTCTATCCAGCTCTGAAGTGGAGATGCCTCGATGGCAGCACTTGATGGCATGGTTCGGCCCGGTTCCATGAGCAGCAGGGCGGAAAAGGGAAACAGGGGATCCCAAAATGATTAAAAACAGTGGCAACGATCTGAGGTGCAACAAACTAATTTACTAAATATGGTATCAGCAAAATAGAATGAGAGCGAGAGAGAGAGTGTCTGAAAGGTGGATAGGCCTCACCACAGCGCTGA
>NW_024962769.1:885-1949 GCF_019238085.1 Lagopus leucura | reverse complement strand
AAACGTGGTTCTTCTTCTCCTCCAGACAGGCACCCGCAACTTGAGCATCAGCAGCCAAACCCCCAGTGCATGACATGATGAGATGGTGTGCAATGCTGAGAACCCAAAGCGTAGCACCAGGACGTTCCCCCCCCTTATTCTACATCATGCTTAACAGATACAAACAAAATAGGAGTCGTCCCCGGACTCATGAAGGGAAAGGGTGACAGAGAACAAAGGGGAAACTGGGTACCAATGTGACAGCTGTGTATGGAGGGAGGGGAAGTTTGGTGGGAGAGAAAACAGCGGTGAATTCTGTTTCTCTCCACCTCTGTAAGGCTTTCCTCACTCTCTCACAACAGGCAAGTTGATGACATACCAGCTAAAAAAGAGGGCTACGAGGTGGGCACAAAACCACCCCAAGGGCCAGGCAGAGAGGGCTGCGAGCACTGGCAAAGGCTCAGCTGGAAGCCAGTTGATAGAAAGGTGCCTTGGCCTCCACCCAGCACCAGCAGCGTTCCACCACTCCATCAGGGCCCTGGCAGCACAGTCTGCAGGTGATGCAGAGGTACGAGGAGCAGCTTGAACAGCACATCGTGCAGTAATTCAAATGCAGGAACTGCAAGGAGCGACAGGAAAACACTGGGCAAAGCAGTCGCCTCTCATGGCGAAAACCCCAGATTTAAGGGGAAAAACTGGGATTTCATAGCAGGAAAAGCCATATTTGAGAGGAAAAACCCCCAATTTCAGTGGAAAAACAGGGATTTCTGGGAGAATACCCCAGATTTAAGGGGAAAAAATGGGATTTCTGGGAGAAAACCCGAGATTTTGGGGGAAAAACCGGGATTAAAGGGTTTTCTGCCAGCAATCCCAGGCGTTCCCTTGAAATCTGGGATTTTCTGCCACAAAAACACCGCGAGCCCCTCCACCATCGCAGCTCCACGCCGCCTCCGGCCACTCATTGGTCAGGGCCAGTTCCGGCCCGTTCGTGCCTCTCATTGGCCAGCGGCAGCTCCGTCCCGCCCCCGGACTCTCATCGGTCAGGGCCAGTTCCGGCCCGTTCGTGCCTCTCATTGGCCAGCTGC
>NW_024962769.1:412-785 GCF_019238085.1 Lagopus leucura | reverse complement strand
TGCCGTACCGCACTTGAAGCCGCTGGAGCTGCAGCAGCGCAGCGCGGTTCCGTGTCGTCCAGCCTCGAGGCTGAGCTCTGCTCCGAGGCACGTTCCCCTGCCGCCCACCCGCTGCCCTCTCCTCCTCCCCGCTCCCAGCGCTGCTCTTCACACCATCTCTGAGAATCCTTTGTTTTTTCAGCTCAAAGCTTCCTGAGGTATTTTGTTGAGGAGGCAAGTGATGGGTGTTGCGTAGCAATCGACATCGCTGTGTGGACAATTTGACATCTTTGGAGCTGTTTGCCTTCGGAAGATGGTGCTCAGGACTGTTTGCTGGCAGAAGATCTAGCCTGTGACCAAATAACTCCTGTTTGCTATGGAAGGCTGGGGGATG
>NW_024962769.1:0-312 GCF_019238085.1 Lagopus leucura | reverse complement strand
CACTGCAAGGAGAGCTGACTCAACCACCTTGGGTTTGAGCTGTCACTGCAAAGACAGCTGACTCAACCACTTTGAAACCATTGAAAAGGGGCCATCATCACCATGGTTGTCGTTGTCCTTCGTTCGTCGTTGTCTTTGTCAACAGAACAACTCTGCCTGACGACCCACCACTACTGAAGGTCAAAGACTGAACTACGAACCACGCTGGATCCATGGTGGTGACTGTGTCCCTCTTGCTGCCCATAAAGACTCCTTGCTTATTCTCTTCTATCTTTTCTATCGCCCTCCTTCCCTTCCCCATTACCCTAATTC
>NW_024962768.1:0-3050 GCF_019238085.1 Lagopus leucura | reverse complement strand
CTGGTAAAGACTGGCAAAAGCACCCTATTGTGACTGGCCCAGGGGCTCCATGTATTCTTGGTATCGATTACCTCAGAAGGGGATATTTTAAGGATCCCAAAGGGTATCGATGGGCCTTTGGAATAGCTGCTGTAGACACAGAAGGTGTTAAGCAGTTGTCTGTTCTGCCTGGCCTATCAGAAGATCCGTCTGTTGTGGGGTTGCTACGAGTGGAAGAGCAACAGGTACCGATAGCTACAAAAACGGTGCACAGACGGCAGTATCGCACCAACAGGGATTCCTTGCTCCCCATTCAGAAGTTAATTCATCAATTAGAGAATCAGGGAGTGATCAACAAAACTCACTCGCCCTTTAACAGCCCCATATGGCCAGTGCGTAAAGCCAGTGGAGAATGGAGGCTGACGGTGGACTACCGTGGCCTGAATGAAGTCACACCCTCATTGAGTGCTGCCGTGCCAGACATGTTAGAACTCCAATACGAACTGGAGTCAAAAGCAGCTAAGTGGTATGCCACCATTGACATTGCTAACGCCTTTTTCTCCATTCCTTTGGCCAAAGAATGTAGGCCACAGTTCGCTTTCACATGGAGGGGCATTCAGTATACCTGGAACCGTTTGCCCCAGGGGTGGAAACATAGTCCAACTATTTGTCATGGTTTGATCCAAGCTGCACTGGAACAGGGAGGTGCCCCTGAGCACTTACAGTACATTGATGACATCATTGTGTGGGGCAACACAGCAAAGGAAGTTTTTGAGAAAGGAGAGCAAATAATCCAGATCCTTCTCCGTGCTGGTTTTGCTATTAAGCGAAGCAAAGTGAAAGAACCTGCCCAGGAAATTCAGTTCCTAGGCATAAAGTGGCAAGATGGCTGTCGTCACATCCCGACAGATGTGATCAACAAAATCACTGCCATGTCTCCCCCCACTAATAAGAAAGAGACACAATCGTTTCTGGGCGTAGTGGGTTTTTGGAGAATGCATGTTCCAAACTACAGCCTCATTGTAAGCCCACTTTATCAGGTGACACGGAAGAAGAATGATTTTGTGTGGGGTCCTGAGCAGCAGCAGGCTTTTGAGCAGATTAAACAAGAGATAGCCCGTGCTGTGGCCCTGGGGCCAGTACGGATGGAACAGGATGTGAAGAACATCCTCTACACTGCTGCTGGAGAGAAAGGCCCCACTTGGAGTTTGTGGCAAAGAGCCTCAGGAGAGACCCGAGGCCGACCCTTGGGATTCTGGAGTCGAGCCTACAGGGGGTCGGAGGAGGGCTACACTCCAACTGAAAAGGAGATCTTAGCTGCATATGAGGGGGTTCGGGCTGCTTCCGAAGTAGTCGGTACCGAAACACAGCTCCTTCTGGCACCTCGACTGCCAGTGTTGAACTGGATGTTCAAGGGAAAGGTTCCTTCCACCCATCATGCTACTGATGCCACTTGGAGTAAGTGGGTTGCGTTGATTACACAACGAGCACGGATGGGGAACCTCAGCCGTCCAGGAATCCTAGAAGTCATCATGGACTGGCCTGAAGGTAAAAAGTTTGGAACACCACCAGCAGAAGAAGTATCACGTGCTAAAGAAGCCCCACCATACAATGAACTACCAGAGGATGAAAAGAAATATGCCCTATTCACAGATGGATCGTGTCGTATTGTGGGAAAGCATCGCAGATGGAAATCTGCTGTGTGGAGCCCCACACGACAAGTTGCAGAGGCCACCGAAGGGAAAGGAGAATCGAGCCAATTTGCAGAGGTAAAGGCTGTCCAACTGGCCTTAGATGTCGCTGAGCGGGAGAGGTGGCCAATGCTCTATCTTTACACTGATTCATGGATGGTAGCAAATGCCTTATGGGGGTGGTTACAGCAGTGGGAGCAAAATAATTGGCAAAGAAAGGGCAAGCCTATTTGGGCTGCTGACCTATGGAAAGATATTGCTACCCGAACAAAAAATATGGTTATAAAGGTGCGTCATGTAGATGCTCATGTGCCCAAGAGTCGGGCTACTGAAGAACAGCAAAATAATCATCAGGTAGACCGAGCTGCCAGAATTGAGGTGGCTCAAATAGACCTGGACTGGCAGAACAAGGGTGAGTTATTTTTAGCTCGGTGGGCCCATGAGACCTCAGGTCATCAAGGGAGAGACGCAACATACAAATGGGCCAGAGACCGAGGGGTGGACTTAACTATGGATGCCATTGTACAAATCATTCATGACTGTGATACATGCGCCACCATTAAACAAGCTAAGAGGATGAAACCTCTCTGGGAGGAAGGGCGATGGCAAAAGTACAAATATGGGGAGGCATGGCAGGTTGATTATATCACCTTGCCACGATCTCGCAATGGTAAGCATTATGTGCTCACCATGGTGGAGGCAACAACCGGGTGGCTTGAAACATATGCAGTACCCCATGCTACCGCCCGAAACACCATATTAGGTCTGGAGAGGCAAATCCTGTGGCGACATGGTACCCCAGAAAGGATTTTGTCAGATAATGGGACTCATTTTAAAAATTCACTTGTGGATACTTGGGCCAGAGAACATGGCATCGAGTGGATTTATCATATCCCCTATCATGCACCAGCCTCTGGTAAGATCGAACGCTACAACGGGTTGTTAAAAACGATGTTGAAAGCAATGGGTGGCGGAACATTTAAACACTGGGAGAAGCATTTGGCAGAAGCCACCTGGCTGGTTAACACCAGAGGATCAATCAGTCGAGATGGTCCTACCCAATCCAGCTCCCTACATATTGTAGAGGGAGATAAGGTCCCTGTAGTACATGTAAAGAACATGTTAGGAAAAGCAGTTTGGGTTTTTCCTGCTTCTGGGAAGGGCAAACCTCTTCGCGGAACTGTCTTTGCCCAGGGACCTGGGTCCACCTGGTGGGTGATGCAGAAAAACGGGGATGTTCAGTGTGTACCACAAGGGAATTTGATGTTAGGGGAGTGCAGTCTGTAATCCCATGTGTTAAGCATGATGTAGTGATGTAGAATAAGGGGTGGAATGTCATGGTTTTATGATTTTTGGTCATCAGTATTCCACACCATAACA
>NW_024962767.1:0-2672 GCF_019238085.1 Lagopus leucura | reverse complement strand
TTAAGTTTAGGTTTAGGGTTAGGTTTAGGGTTAGGGAAGGGTTAGGATTAGGGGTAGGGGTTAGGGTTTGGATTAGGGTTGGTTTAGGATTAGGTTTAGGGTTAGGGTTAGGGTAGGTTTAGGGTTAGGTCTAGGGTTAGGATTTGGGTTAGGGTTAGGGTAGGGTTAGGGTTAGGGTAGGGTTAGGGTTAAAGTTAGGGTTAGGGTTAGGATTAAGTTTAGGGTTAGGGTTAGGTTTAGGGTTATGGTAGGGGTAGGGTTAGGGTAGGGTTAGGTTTAGGGTTAGGGTAGGGGTAGGGTTAGGTCTAGGGTTAGGATTAGGGTTAGGGTTTGTCAGAAAAGGAGAAAAAACACAACCATCTAGGAAATGTAAGGGTTAATGAAAGGTAATATGTCGCTTCATGGCAATAGTAACACTTTTCTGATCATACGAAACAAGGCATGACAGTCAGCAGTATGCTAGGGTTGCATGTAAACTGGAGAAGTATGAAAAGGCTACTGCAAATTGCACTATTTGTTACTGCGAGTTGTAAGGAGCAAGATTATCTGTTTTGTACCTTCCTCAAGGCAGTCTAATTTTTCTCTAGAGGAAGGTAGGGAAGGAGGTGGTTTCTTTCACTATTTCTGCTATTTTAATGTCCTTATCTGATTGAACTGTATCTCATTCTTTTCCTGTTCACAGTATGTTGTGCATTTCTATATCACAAGGCTTTTAACTTTTTATAACTACCATAAACATAATAAACAAGTTGGTTTTTTCTTTTGTTTGTTTTGGTTTGGTTTTTATTTGGTAAGGCTAAAAACCAATTCTACTAAGATTCTAGGCTTGTCCTACCGGAAACCCACAGGACACACACAGCCCAGCTCAGCTCACACTTTCGCCTGCTCACCCTGCCCCATCATCTGCCTCCTGGAGCAGCCCAGCCTGGCCAAGGGGCACAGGGAGGGCGTAGTGCAGTGCAGACAAATAGCATGGCCCCATGCTTAATGCTTTGCAAGAAAATGGTGTCAGCTTTCAAAGATTACAATTTGAAAACATATGAATTTGGAAAGGGTCTAGAGGCCCAACAGGAGAATGATCCTGGGATGGAACAAAGTATGCTGACAGTTTTACAGGCTGTAGATGCAAATATATGTTCCTTTCATCTTATTTTATTTATTTTTAATTAGGGAGAAACCTTGCAAACTTATCTTGTTTTACAAGGATTCGTTTTGCAAGCAGGTGTTCCACTTGGGCTCTGTATCATGTGCTGGACGCACGGATACAGCATGCAGGTGGAAAAAAATGCTGCAGACTCTGAAGAGAGTAAAAGCAGGAGGGAGGCTGCAGTGGAGGAGAGAGGAAAGATGCACTTGGAAGCAGGGAATGCCCTGCTGATATGTTTTGAAAGCACTGCAGGCAGACTCCTTCCCAGAATTTCATCCCTCTCTCTAGGTCAGTAAGTAATATTGTGATTGCTTAGAGAGATTCTGGTTTAGCTTCCTGGTGCTCCTATTGCACTTGCTTAGGGAGTTTCTGCTTGCCATCTTCTGGGGCTATCAAAAATGGATACCTGTGTGTGTGCATAGGCCAAATAAAACTCATAACTCTGTGCTGCTCTGACTGTGTAGTTCGCTTGCCTCTGCTCCTGAGACACCCCGTCTCTCCAATGCAAACATATCCTGAAACAATATTATAGGCAGAAACACATTGCAAAATGTGCTGCACATCAAGAAATGCTTTGTAAAAACAAAACAGCAGGACTGGAAATAGCCTGTCACCTTAACCAATTAATTAATGCTCCTGGATGGCAATCTCTCAAGGCTCATACTGAGGCCAGCTCCATATAATAAATAGAATGTGGGCAACAAAGGAATACCATAAATTAATGACGAGTATTGTAGAGAATATTTGAAACACTTGAAATAAGACCTCTAGGAGATCTGCATTTCAATAATAAGCCAAAGCAGTAAGTGAGGGAGGAAGGAGGGAAGGAAGGAGGGAAGGAAGGAAGGAGGGAAGGAATATTTCTGTTCTTTCCGGGGTAAAGTCATTTATTACTCTCCAAGCAAAAGGTTTTATACAATTTAATACGGGTAGATACAGGTGTGTGAAATCAAACCTGTACAGGGAAAGGCCCACAACAGCAATCAGATGTGCATAGACTGGGGTAAAGCAATATGAAAACCATGGTATCACTGCACTCAAAAAAAAAAGAAGGTTCGTCTTGAATATAGCAAAGTGCTGTCAGCAGCGGTACACACAGTGTTGCAAAAACACTGAGGTCTACAGTGCAATAGGAGCCAGTCTGGGGAGTGTAATAGCTGCCTTATCCTGAATAACTGCAATTCACAGAAATCTGTGATTATCTAAGAAATGTGGATAGCAACACCTACGCTCACAGGGGTGAATGGGATCCTTTTAGCTAACTCAAAGAATTTCCTATCACGTTATCTCTAAAGAATGAAGAGAAATCAAGTTCATGTAATTGAGTTTGTTCAGCACGCAGGTATTGGAAAGCAATGCAAGTTATTTAGACCCTTGGTATCATTAATGAGTGGTTTCAGATAAGGAAATGCTGTCCCAAAGCACCATGAAGGAGCTCAGCAACACTTCTGAAATGAGCTGCAGCTTGGACATCAGTGCAGCGGGTCACACTGGAGGAAATCCCTTCTCATAGCACATTTTGACT
>NW_024962766.1:0-2081 GCF_019238085.1 Lagopus leucura | reverse complement strand
GAAGGTCACAGAAGCATGGAATGGAGGGTTGGAATGGACAGTGAAGGTCACAGAACCATGGAACGTAGCTTTGGAATGGACCTTGAAGGTCACAGAACCATGGAATGTAGGGTTGGAATGGACAGTGAAGGTCACAGAACCATGGAATGTCGGGTGTGAATGGACAGTGAAGGTCACAGAACCATGGAATGTAGGATTGGAATGGCCCTTGAAGGTCATAGAACCATGGAATGTAGGGTTGGAATGGACCTTGAAGGTCACAGAACCATGGAATGTAGGGTTGGAAGGGACGTTGAAGGTCACAGAAGCATGGAATGTAGGATTGGAATGGCCCTTGAAGGTCATAGAACCATGGAATGTAGGATTGGAATGGCCCTTGTAGGTCATAGAACCATGGAATGTAGGGTTGGAATGGACATTGAAGGTCACAGAACCATGGAACGTAGGTTTGGAAGGGACCATGAAAGTCACAGGAGCATGAAACGTAGGATTGGAATGGCCCTTGAAGGTCACAGAAGCATGGAATGTAGGGTTGGAAGGGACCTTGAAGGTCACAGAAGCATGGAATATAGGGTGGGAAGGGAATGTGAAGGTCACAGAACCATGGAATGTAGGGTTGGAATGGATCTTGAAAGTCACAGAACCATGGATTGGAGGGTAGAATGGTCCTTGTAGGTCATTGAAGCATGGAATGTACAGTTCGAATTGACCTTGAAGGTCACAGAAACATGGAATGTCAAGTAGGAAGGGACCTTGAAGTTCAGAGAAAGATGGCATATGGGGTTGGAAGGGACCTTGAAAGTCACAGAAACAAGGAATGTGGGTAGGAAGGGAACTTGAAGGTCACAGGACCATGTAATACAGTGTTGGAAGGGACATTGAAGGTCACAGATGCATGGAATGTAGGGTTGGAATGGACCTTGAAGGTCACAGAACCATGGAATGTAGGGTGGAAGGGACCTTGCAGGTCAAAGAAGCATGGAATGTAGGGTTGGAAGGGACTTTGGAAGTCACAGAACCATGGAATGCAGGGTTAAAGGGACCATGAAGGTCACAGAAGCATGGAATGTAGGTTTGGAATGGACAGTGAAGGTCACAGAAGCATGGAATGTGGGGTTGGAAGGGACCTTGAAGGTCACAAAAGCAAGAAATGTAGGGTTGGAATGGACCTTGAAGGTCACAGAAGCATGGAATGTAGGTTTGGAATGGACAGTGAAGGTCACAGAACCATGGAATGTAGGGTTGGAAGGGACAGTGAAGGTCACAGAACCATGGAATGTAGGATTGGAATGGGCCTTGAAGGTCATAGAACCATGGAATGTAGGGTTGGAATGGACAGTGAAGGTCACAGAAGCATGGAATGTAGGGTTGGAATGGACAGTGAAGGTCACAGAACCATGGAATTTAGGGTTGGAATGGACCTTGAAGGTCACAGAAGCATGGAATGTAGGGTTGGAAGGGACCTTGCAGGTCAAAGAAGCATGGAATGTAGGGTTGGATGGATCCTTCAAGGTCACAGAAGCATGGAATGTAGGGTTGGAAGGCACCTTGAAGGTCGTTGAGCCATGGAATGTAGGGTTGGAATGGACAGTGAAGGGCACAGAAGCATGGAATGTAGGGTTGGAAGGGACTTTGAAAGTCACGGAAGAATGGAATGTAGGGTTGAAGGGACATTGAAGGTCACAGAAGCATGGAATGTAGGTTTGGAATGGACAGTGAAGGTCACAGAAGCATGGAATGTAAGGTTGGAAGGGACATTGAAGGTCACAGAAGCATGGAATGTAAGGTTGGAAGGGACCTTGAAAGTCACAGAAGCATGGAATGTGGCATTGGAAAGGACCTTTAAGGTCACAGAAGCATGGAATGTAAGGTTGGAATGGACAGTGAAGGTCACAGAAGCATGGAATGTAGGGTTGGAAGGGACCTTGAAGGTCACAGAACCATGGAATGTAGGATTGGAATGGCCCTTGAAGGTCATAGAACCATGGAATGTAGAGTTGGAAGGGACCTTGAAGGTCACAGAAGCATGGAATATAGGATTGGAATGGCCCTTGAAGGTCACAGAACCATGGAATGTAGGG